>NC_072406.2:140625000-140895000 GCF_028858775.2 Pan troglodytes | reverse complement strand
CATCCTGGGGGATAGGAAAAGAAGCAACTCACCCAGACCTGCAGAGGCAGCTCCATCCATCTCTGCTTAGCCTCCATACCACCCCGCCCAGAGGTAGGGAGCTGCCCCAGGAGACGGTACTTCCAAGGGCTCACTTGGGGTGTTGATACTAGGATGTGCAGTTTAAAATCCATCCCGCGCCTGTTCCCCAAGCTCAGGCCTGGCTCAGTGGCGTTCCCCCAAGAGTACAAAGACATCCCATGGGACCTGTGGCCAGGACATGGTGATGGTGCAGCCTTCTGAGGAAAACAGGTTTCTTCTAGGAGGTTGCGTCAGGCACTGTCCCTGGCTCCTGCTCTTCTAATGTGTTTTGAAAGAAGCAACACAGTGTTACTTGGCCTTGTCTAGACAGGAAGTAGAATTGAGGCACATTCTAATGTGCCTGAA
Source organism: Pan troglodytes (assembly GCF_028858775.2). Lineage (NCBI taxonomy): Eukaryota > Metazoa > Chordata > Mammalia > Primates > Hominidae > Pan > Pan troglodytes. The sequence continues at coordinate 140,894,574 of NC_072406.2, read as the reverse complement.
TTGTGGCACATCCACCTAGAATTTGCAGGCTGTGCATGTCCACACCGACCCACAGCACCAGCACAGAGACTCCTGCAGTCTCTCCAGGACACAGAGACCTAAAGCCCACACTCCTCTGCAACGTGGCCAAGGTGGCTTAGCTTCCTTTATTTTGCAAAGAAATGTAGGACTTCTGTTTGGAAGCCACAGCAACCCACACAGGGTGCTCACTGTGCATACCGGGCCTCCACTCCGGAGCCTCTGTGTCCTCATGGGGAAGGAGCCTGTTCAGAGCCCACAGCACTTTCGGATTTGTCTGGATCCTGGGGCAAATCTGTGCTTCTTCAAATCACATATTCTAGTCCCAACAGACCAGAAAAGGTGCATGTTTAAACAAGCATTTTAGTGAGATGTTATTGCATTTCAGATAAATATGTGTGTAAGGTACTTTGAAAGTGTGTATTTGGCATTATATTGGCAGAGCATTTTTCCTTTGGGTCTGAAGGTAGAAATGGCTCTGGGGAAACTGCTTCTCTCTCTCTCTTTCTCTCTCTCTGTCTCCCTCTCTCTCTCTTTCTTTTTTTTCTCTCTCTCCCTTGTCTCTCTCTCTCTCTCTCTCTCTCTCTATATATATATATATTTATTTATCTGTGTGTGTGTGTGTGTGTGTGGAGATGCCCATATGTACATAAATATCCATATATAGAAACATATAGTGTTTTGTGGTTCTTTGATGTAGTATATGTTTTGAAACCCTTGTAATTGTTACATATTTTATGATGAAAGGTATTCAAGAGAAGTTTCAGAAGTTTTCTTTTAAAGAGCAAATTATAAATTGTATTTGATCTTTCAACCACAGTCTCAGCCTCAGAGAAGGCCCACATTACACGTGAGAGCACTGGCAGGCCCCTGTCCTGAACTGTTCACTTGCTGGACACTTAGGGCCACCTTTCAGTCAAATGGGAAACAGGTTTATTCGGACAACTCAAATGCAGAGGGAGATGGCTGAAATACCAATGAACAAGGCCTGGAGGGTGGGCACCCTTCTTGCACCAACCTGGAGGAATGCCCTTAGGGTGGCGTTCCATGCCGGGAGCGGCGATGGAGGCCCAGCACACAGCAGGTGCCATCACATTTCTGCCAGTCAGGACAAACACACGAGGGACTTTCCAGTTCCTCCCCCTTGGCTCTGCTCTCCCAACTAGGAGACACAGAGGCCTCCAGAAGGCAGAGGAGTGTGGGGAACAAGTAACCGCTCCCACACTCCTCCTACATGCACATGTATTTTAAAAAAATTAAAACATTCAAAGGCACCATGCCAATGGTCCCTGGTGGGTCCCAGCTCTTAGAACTCATCTACCGGATGTCATGCTGGTCTGGGGGCCACTTGCTCCCTCAGTATCAGGGATAGAACTGCTGACCTCAGCCAGATCAGCACCCAATCTCTCCTGTGTTTAGATGAGCTACCCCCAAGCCAGCCCCCACCATGGTCCCCAGTCATCTCCTTGGCCCCTGGCTGCCTGTCTCCCTGACCCGATGCTCCCTGAAGGCAGGGGCTTTGAGACACCCACTGCCGTGTGCCCAGACCTCAGGCAGCACCTGGCCCCAGGAATGTCCAGTTCACACTGGTGGAACAAAGGAAGAAGTCAGGGCTCTGCTGTTAGAATGGGCTCCAGTAGCTGATGGTGCAGTGAGAATGTAACAACAATGCATTCACTGAGGCTTCTCCTACCCTTTCTCCCCTCAAACACAAAGTACTTAAGTGTGTTCTAGAGCATTCACTCTGCAATATTAGCAGGTGTTTCAAGGCCTAATACACTCGGAAAGCATTTGGCCACACCCAAAGGATAAATGTTTAGAGATCTTTCTAGGGGGGCTGCCCTGAGCCTGGGACACGGCAGTGAGCACCACGGATCTATGGCAGGGGATGCGCCCTCCCCAGTGCATTTGGTGGGACAGTGCGTCTGCGCGAGACCACTGGGCGATCCGGAGTCTGAGGCGCTTCCTTCGGAAAACGCCAGCACAGGCGGAGCTTCAGAGCAACGGCATCCTCTAGAGGTGCCCAGCCCAGGACGAGGCTCCTAGCAACAGGTGACTGCTGAGTCTTGACTGAGGCTTGATGAGTGCAGATTCACTAAGTGTAGAATGAACACCAGGTTCCAAAGACTTATGCAGAAACAAATGAAAATGTCTCATTAATAATGTTTATATTGATTACATGTTGACATGATAATATTTGGTATACATTGGAGTAAAAAAAATATAAAAATAATTTTACCTGTTTCTTTTTATTCCTGTACTATGGCTATTAAGAACATATAAAATCACATAGGTGGCTCACATCATCTTTCAACTGGGCAGCACTGGCAGTGAGCCCTCCGTGTCCTGGCTCACCCTTGGACTTCCTCGACACTGACCTGCAGGGTGTTGGAACCTGATCCCACCCTTTGGATATACTCAAAGAAGAGCTCAGGCTCAGACCCTGCAGGCCTGGTCCTGCTCAGCTGTCCAGGAAAGGCAGGGGCTTCCTTCTGATAATGACACAGGTGGAAGGAAAATAACAGAACAGGAGTTCTCTGAGGTCCTGCTTCAAATCTGCCCCGCGGAGGGTCCTGACTCCCCAAAGGACTCTTGGCAGGTGATGGGGCCTCCCAGCTGACTTTCATGAGAGAGTCTGGCACAGGCCTTCTAGGAGGTGGCATCCAGGGCACTGGAGCCCTGTTCATACTGATGAATAGGCCACACATCCACCTAGGTTCAAGGTAGCCCAGGTTCCTTTAAAATCTCCATCTGGCCGTGTCTTACAAAACATGGCTTTCAAAGTCCACATCTGCAGGTCCCATTGTGTAAACATTTCCAGAGGATAGTGCCAAGAGAGTTTCTATATATGTGTAGTTTTGTAGAAAAAAGTTCCCTAGTTCCAAATTTTGCCCTGACTCATGAGAATCAGGATGAGAACAGCTAAAATTAAAGCAGAAATTTGAATTTGATGGAGAACATCTTGAGGGTGATAAATCACAGGCAGCTCTCACGATGCAAAGGAATAGCTAGTTGCACACTGCACACAGTCCTGCCCCGGCCTGCAGAACCTTGTGCTGATTGCTGGCTTACACCAAGCCCCAGCCTCTCCTGGAAGAGGCGGCACTGGTCACGGCCTCACTGGGGCCTGTGTGCATGAGAGGCTGCCTGGAGGCCCAGAGCCCCAGATAAGGTGCTAAGCGGTGCCAACTAGGAGGCCCACCAGCAGACAGGCTCTTCCATGTGCCAGGCTTTTGGAGATTGTGCAGGAAAGCTACCAGAAGACAGGCCTCACCCAGGGCTTTCTAAGAAGCCCACGGGTTGGGATTGGTCTTACTTGGGCTCCAGACACCCCCTGCGTATTCTCCATCAACCTCCTGTGGCAGAAGGTTGGAAACTCTACACTGGGGGTGGCAGATGCATGGAGAAGCATCCTCCCTTTCAAAATTCAGCAACAGCCGTGCGCGCCCATGCCTCTAGATGCTCCTTTCTCTAGCATCAGTGGGGTCAGGGTGCCCCCTCTCTAAAAAGCCCTGGGAACATTTGAGTGCTGCTTTTTATAATCTTCAGGCCTCTTGGGACCCATAAGAATCTTGTATTTCCTCTCACTTCCCCAGAAAGCCCTGCCAGTTCTTTCTCTGAAAGCCAGTTGACTCCTTCCCTCACTGTCTTTCAAGGCTCCCTTTTGGTTTCGCATTAAAGGGCAGCCGTCAGGTGCTTCGGAAAATGGAGATGCCATTCAGTGGACTTTGGGCTCAAGCTCAAGGGTAATCGCTGCTCTGGGTTTGGCTTTTAAAAATCTCACCCAGTATCAGTTCTGGAAGAAAGAGACTGCACACGGCACCCAGCTCTGCCACATGGGCTGGAGGCAAGCTATCTGTCTCCAAAGGGCCTTTCAGTGACCAAGTCCCACTCTGAGGAGGGTGCAGCCCCGCACACTGGGCCACCAAGCTAGCAGGAGGCTGGGCTGGGTCCTGGCCACAGCTGAACACCCATGCACCTCCAGGCTGATGACCTGGATGGTGTCCTTTGTGCCCCAGCCCATGCCCAAGGCCCTGGGCTCCTCCGCAGAGCAGAGTGGGCTGGGAGCCCAAGCACAGCACAGAGATTAGACTTAAGCCTTTAGTCTCTCTCAAGTGCTTAAATAACCACCTCTCCAGGCTCCCGTCGGCGCTGTTGAGAACGGCCGCCGGAGCTGCACTTTATCTGAATTCTTAAACTCTATCTTTAAAAATCTCTTTCTGGGTCAATTGTGTGCCTGTCTCTGCTTAGTTAACATCGCGGCCTGGCCTACAGTCGTGCCCTCCTGTTTAATGAGCTTGTTCTCACACAGCCTCTCTCATTTCAGAAGGAAGGAAGACAAGACCTTAAAATCCCTTGAAGTACCTTGGGACCTGCAGGAACCAGCCCCCAAATGCAGTCCATCAGCGCTTCCCAAGGCGTTTTGCGCCATGAGCCACTGTGCATCCTGATGTTTCTCTAGCAGCAAAGGTGGTCAGATGCATTTGCCTTTTACTTAGCAGAGACTTGCAATCCCTTTACGTTGCTCAGGAGTTCTTTCTCTCTAACCAGACTGCATGTTCTCTGTGGGAAGGGCCTGAGCCATACCCTTGCTCTAACAGGGTTTTGACTTTTGTAACCACCGGACAAAAAGTTTTGACATTTTTTGTTGGAGTTGAGAGAGGAAGGTGGCCTCCACGGAAGCAGGGAGTAGAGACAAAATGTCTCTGGTTTATTGGCAGGGGCCCCTGGAAAGGCACTGAACTTCTGAGTCTTTTTTTGGAAATTGCCAAAATGTCTACCTCCAGGGAGCCTGAGAGCCAAAAAAATAATGGGTATGTAGAAGGAATTGGTAAACTGTAAAGTCTAAACTGAGTGTCATGAGTAGCTGGAAATCGAGGGGAAATCAGAACCACAACTCCTTGCCCACTTAATGAAGGCTGGAAGGGTTTCCTGCCTCTTGGAAGCTGCTTTCCCAATACACTGTTCTCAGAGGCTGTCAGTGGATCAGATTTTCCCCACCTTGTGCTTTAGACCAGGTCAGAACTGAAGGCCAGGATTTCAGGACATGCAGGCAACTTCCAGACACAGAGCTGAAGGAAGTCTGAATAGGAACAGGTGGCTACACGGCCACAGCCCTTGCCCTGCCTCTTTCCAGGTGATCTGCTTGGGAAGGTCAGGAAGCTGCTGGCAGAGCTCAGGTTATCCACCTGGAAGCTAATCCCAAGATATGTCATTGTGCTACCCCTATTGTGAGCAACAGGAGCTCAACCCTGGAGACTGGGGATCTGATCCACTGACAGCCTCTGAGAACAGTTTATTGGGAAAGCAGCTTCCAAGAGGTGCAAAATTCTTCCAGCCTTTAGTAAGTGGGCAAGGAGTTGTGGTTCTGATTTCCCCTCGATCGTCAGCTACTAATGACACTGAGTTTAGACTTCATAGTTTACAAATTCCTTTTACATACCCATTACTCTTTTGCCTCCCAGGCTCCTCAGGAGGTAGACATTTTGGCAATTTCCAATTTAGAGAAAAGACTCAGAAATTGGGTGCCTTTCCAGGGGCCCCTCCAATAAACCAGAAACATTCAGTCTCTACTCTCTCCTTCTGTGGAGGCCACTTTCCTTTCTCATCCCTAACAAAAAAATGTTAAAACTCTTTGTCCAGGGATTACAAAAAGTCAAACCCTACTAGGAGTGCCATGTAGAACGGGCCTTAGAAAGTGTGGCGGTAAAACAAAGGCAATTTTTATCTACTAGATCCCATCCTAGGTCAGTCAGGATGTGTCCTCTGGCGTGCTAATTCCTTCACACTTACTGGTGGGCATTTACATTGGAAAGGGTAGGAGAGATTCTGCAGGTTCCCCCTGCAGTGGCAGCAGAGAGTCAGAGGTGCCGCAGCCACTGAGGACGGGGGCTGTCAGGTACACCTGCCACAGCTGGGTGTGTCAGCAATGGCTGCAATGAGCAGGTGGAACAAGAGGGCAGGAGGTGGGAAAAAGCAGAATCCAACTCATCACACAGGAGTGTAACCATAGCTCAGGGCTCGGAGGTAAAACACCTCATGGAAGATGACTTGTCAATCGTAATCACAAGAGTGTAAGTCCAGTGTTGTGAATGAATCAACACTCAACAGACAAGAGACCATAGAGCTAACTGGAAAGGATCTTGAAGTAACTCAACCATTAAAGCCCCCACAAGATTAAAGATAGACTCATTATGTATGAAATAGTAACAAGTGGTTATGATAAAAGATGAGGTGCTTATACAACAAGAAGACATAGTTACAAAAATAAAAACAACTAGAAATTGTGAAAATAATATAGTTATAAAAAACTCAATAGATGACTAAATAGTTCATGAATCACTGATGAAAAACAACTAATTAACTAAAAGACAGAAGAGAGAAAATGACATGAACTGCCGCAGAGAAAGTCTGAGACACAAAGGGATGAAAACAGGAAAGGAGGACAAAGGTGGATTGAGACGCTGCAGTGCACAGCCTCAGTGAGGCTCAGAGAGAGAAGACAGATAAGATGTTGGTGAGGTAATGTTCAAACTGATGATAATGAAGAATTTTCTAGAACCAAAGCACTGAATGAGTTAGATATAAAAATTCAATTAAATGCCTATAGAATCGGTAAAAAGGAGCCCGTACCTAGACATGTCACCATGTAACTGCAGAATGCCAAGGATAAAGAGGAACATCCAGAGGCACCTCCAGGGAAAGCAAAGATCAGCTACAAAATAACTACAGCCGGCAGAGGCAGACTTCTTCTCATCAGCTTCAACAGAGACCAGGAAACAATGAAAGGATAGCTTCAAGACGCTGAAGACAACTTACTGTGAACCCGAAAATCGACATCCATTCAAGTTGCCATGAAAGAATGCAGTGGAATGGAAATATTTTCAGACAGAAAGGGAATCAGAAAGTCTGATCCCTGCTAAAAATTACTTAGGGAATGCACTGTAGCAAGGAAAAAAGAAACCCAAGAAAGTCCTGAAATTCAGAAATAAATGGTTAGCACCAAAAAATCAATAATATGTAAATACTGTATTTTGGAAATTTTTTAAACTAGACATTGAAAGAGACCGATAATGAAACCATAATAAAAGCATTAACTTTTTGGCATATATTTTGAATTAAACATTTTCTCCCCTAAAATATATGTGTTGAAGCCCTAGCTTCCAGCGTGACCGTATTTGGTGGCAGAATGGTTAAGGAAGAAATTAAGCTTAAATGAGGTCATAGGCATGGGACCCATAGGATCAGTATCCTTATAAGGAGAGACACCAGAGAGCTTGCTCTCACTCCCTCTCTCACCCTCCACGTCACACACTGAGGAAAACCCTGTGAGGACATCACCATGAGGCAGTGAGGTGGGTGGTGGCTGCCTGCAAGCCAGGAAGATGTGAGGACATCACCATGAGGCAGTGAGGTGGGTGGTGGCTGCCTGCAAGCCAGGAAGATGTGAGGACATCACCATGAGGCAATGAGGTGGGTGGTGGCTGCCTGCAAGCCAGGAAGATGTGAGGCCATCACCATGAGGCAGTGAGGTGGGTGGTGGCTGCCTGCAAGGCAGGAAGAGACCCTCACTAGAAACTGACCCTGCCAGACCTTGATCTGAGCCTCCCAGCCTCCAGAGCCGTGAGAAAAGAAATGCGTCGTGTTGATACCTCCCAGGCCATGGTGTTTTGTGATGGTAGCCTGTGCTAAGACAATGTATATCAATAAGCCTGTGATAAACTGCCAGGCAATCATGTAGGAGTTGGGAGAAGCTTTGGAGTGGAATCAGTGTGCTAAAGTTCTTGCTCATCAAATTTAGTCTTTGCTAAAATAGGTGAGTTTACATTTTAAGTTTTAGCATTAAGCTTTTAGAAATAAAAGATATTGCTCTTCACCCAGTAAAGAAAAAAATAGGACAAAATACCCTCAGGTTGAGTGAAGGAGCAGCAACCTGACACACTTTGGGATACCCTTTGTGGAAGATGCATATAAAATACTACAGTCACCTGGAAATAATTGTGGGTGGGAAGATAAAGTGTCTGACATTAAAGATGTCATTATTCTTTTAAAAAGAGAAATAACATTGAGTATAATTAAGTATTGTCTCTGCTTTGCTCATTCTTTAGCTTCGAGATACCCATAAGTCCAAACGGCCCTATTAGGGTATCAGTGTGAACCCTGACGTCAGTATGGATGTGGGGCTTCCAACACTCATCATGCCAAAACCTGCCCTGCCCCCAAACAAACAGTGTCTTTGTATTTTGTGGTCAAGGTGAATCTTGAAACTGACCATATTCTCCTCATGGTTTTGGCTACTGGGAAAATCAGGTCATTATTTAGGAGCTAACTCTAGTGGCTGTGAAAGACATTACAGCATCCAATGACCCTACATTCACTCAGCCCCACTTTGCTATTCAAAATTCCTTTTCCCTTTGATCTAATGTCCTTATCTTGTTTGTTTCGCTCCCTAATTACTGTTTGTGTGACCTTGAGCAAGGAACTTTACTTCTTTGTGGCTCATGTCTGTAAAATTTCAATAATTAATAGCACCTGTGTGTTAGGATTAAATGGGTTGTGTGTATGTATGCGTGTGTTTGAGTGTGTGTCTGCATGTGCATGCTGCCTGTGTGTGCATGTCTGTGTGTGTGTACGTGCATGCACATCACTCAGTTTAGGAAGGCACACAGGGCACTGGTGAGGCTCAGCAAACATGGGCCATCATCACCACTATCCTGAGGATGCAATTTTGTGAACTACCTCAAGTGATGAGATCAGAGGGAGAATAAATGAATGAGAATATTTATTGGGTAAACACTAAAAACTAATGGAAGGCACAGAGCTAGGATGTCTCAAAAAGAAAGGCATGTCATATTTGCTATCATGCTCCTAATAAGACAGATGAAAAAACAACTAAGTAAATAAATGTGCAAAAGGAGGCTGTAGAAGATGAGAGAAGGCCCAGTATTCCATCGCTCATGGGTAGGAAGTGTGTGTAGCATATGTAGAGGATTGAAGCTGGCCGAGTAGCATAGAGTGAGCACCACCAAGCCACTGAGCAAAATGCGAGTGTAATTGGCACAAGCCTTCACAGCAGCAGACAAAAATCCCAGGGTCGAGGTTCAGGAAACCGAAAGTTTTATCAAGCATTTACCACGTGCCAGGCACCTTGCTGTTGGTTTCAGATAGTTGGTTTCATTTACCCTTTAGGGTAACATTATTACTAGAAATGTAGAGATGAGGATGTGGGGAAGGAAGAGTTTAAGTAAAGTTCCTACAGTTGACAGCTGTGGCCCTCCAGGGCCCAGGACTGTAGGCACCACAAGCTTGTGCCCAGGCTCTCAGAATAGCCAAGCCTCCCACGGGCTGACATCTGTGCAGTCCGGGGGCTGACCCTGGTAGGCGTGAAGCCCAACATTGCCATAGCCTTTTCCCAGAGCAGGGAGCAGTGTTGCTTCCGGGGTGTCTGCAGAGCTTTGCCGTTGCATTGTTTGTTGCTCTCTAAGAAAGGGAAGCACCAAGAAGGCCGGTGTCCGGTTGCCTGTGAGTGCAGCTCCTCACAGGAACCAGGAAATGCCCATCTGGAGCTCCCGGGCTGAGGGTCAGCCACAAGGCTGAGCTGCGTCCTCAACGTGGCTGTCAACCCATGTGCGTTCCATGCCTCAACTCTGCTGTGAGAACAACAGGGAGGGAAATTCGAATCAGCTTGTGACAGAGACTCAGGAAGTCTAATAGTTTAAAATTTCCAAAGCAGGACATGGTTTTAACATGGTGCATGGCTTGTGTTGTCTCCTTCAGGCGACACGGCCTGTCAAGGATCCCCCAGGACCTGTGTCCCACCCAACCCCAGGGCCCTCTCTCAACAAGCTCTGGCTCTACCATTCCTTCTCCCTCTCCATCTCCATCATGTTAGCCTTTTTAAAAATGTGCATTCTTTCCTGAGGTGGAGGAAAGCAGTCTGACTAGGACAAGTGTAAGTGATGGTCCCAACCACCCCATCTTAAAAGAGAACAACTGCTCTGTGTGTGTGTCAATGGCCCATTTCTTTTCATTGCTGAGTAGTAGTCCCTTGCATGGATGTACCACCATCTGCTTATCCAGTCACCTGTCGATGGACAGTGGGTTGTTTCCAGTCTGGGCCTTTACAGATAAAGCTGCTAGAAGCTTTGTAAATCTCTGCTTTTAAAAACACCTCTTTAAAAAGAAAGTGATAACCCAGACAAGGAACCCTTATCTGAAGGTGCCTGGCCAAGAGATCACCACCCACCATTTCCTCCCCATACATGTCTTGACTCAGGATAGGGGCCTTTTCAAGGCCCAGTTTGCTCTGCTTTTTCCTGTGACTGCAGGAGATTCACTCTCAACTCCAGCCTTGAACCAGTCCCTTCCCCTCAACCAGTCCCCTTTGAAGCTGAGCAAATGAGGGGCTACTACTTAGGCAGAGCCAAAGGAGGTTGGATTAACCATAATCATGCATAATTTATGTGGAGTTTGTGCAGCCGTGAAAATAGGCCAAGGCATATTTTAGACAGTAAATCAGACTTGATGAATTGGAAAGGCTGTTTGGCCTGGGTCATTTCCAGGGAAGTCTGCATGGCTGCTTTCCAGCCAGCCTGACTCAGTTTCCCCTCGAGCAGCCATCTGAAGGGCCAGCTTTCCTTATGTCAGCCAGCGGCTCCTGCCGCTGTCACAGCAGGCATCTCAGGGGGTGGACTGTGACTTCACCGGGGGCACAGGGCTGAGTCTCACTGAGAAATTCTACAAGGGATCTGAATCACTGATTTCTGCAAAGAACCGGACAGGGGCCTTGCCTGTTTCCCCGCATGTGTGCCGCTGCCGGCTGGGCCACCACAAACAGGGCTGTGTACCTTTAAGAAGCAAAAATTAATGCAAAGCTTATTACAATCCCGGTGGTTGCTAGCACTCTCTCTCTTCCACTGCCCAAGTGTCTGAATTTCAGCTTCAGATGAGTGTGGCCTGCTGGGATTTGAGCTGCCAGTTTAATTAGTGTTCAGTAATTTCAATAATGAGTGACAATTCATCGGGGCTTTTAGGTTGGTCTTCTGTTCAGAAGCAAATCAATAATCCACAGTTTTTCCCCTTCTTTAAAGACAAGAAAGTGGCATGTGAGTTACATCAGATGAGAGAAAATAAATGAGGAAACGCTCAAGTCCCTCAGTAACTGGAGAGGCAATTGGCTTTAATGGCGTGGGCAGCCTCCCTGGTTTGTTGATGTTATTGGAGGAACAGAAAGGTCATTAGTAGCTGGAAAGAGGCTCTCGGATTCTCACCGTAAACAGTTTGCCCTGGCTGTAACCATAGTGATTTGGGTAAATGAACACAGGTATACGGATTACTACTATATTCCCCAGGCTGCCTGTATTATTGCCTCCGAAGATATAAAAACAATTGAGGCTAATTGTATGAGAGTGAGTTTATTACAAACATAAATGGAAAGGAGAAAAGAAAACCAGAGATGTTTTCCTGGAGACTCCCCCTACCTCTGTATCTATCATCTACGCCCATGCTGGCGTCTGATCTGCGGTTGCTGTCCTCTTGTCCTGGGCTGCCTTCGGAAAGGCACCACGCGTGGAGATGCACTGTTGCTGGAAATTGGGGCTTCTGTGGGTTTGGAGATCTGGTTTTAAGTGGGCTGTCATTAGGCTCCAAAGTGCGATCAGGACTCGCAATTATTTTTGTACTGCTGGTGGCTGCACGGACCAGAGGCGCTTCAAAGCCAAGGAAACACATTTATCTCAGCTAAGGCATCGGGATGGTACGCCTTGCCCCAGCCAGTGGCTGAAAAGTTACCTGCATTATGGCAGGTACCCTGCCAGTCAGCGGGAGCAGTGGCTTTTTTGTAAACTCACATGCTCCCTTTTGTTACAGCTACAAAGACTCCATCTTCATAAGGTGTTGTGATTTGCCGTATACAAACCCATTAAAAAAGCACAAATGAAATCCCCAGCTGGGAAGGTCAAGTCTAATGAGGTGGGCTGTTGCGAGGAGTGGTAGCTCACAGCATCCCCCATGTAGGCCAGAGGTGCTCCAAGTGAACAGCTGCTTATAATTATTCTCATCTGACACTTTTCATTCACCTCAGGTGCTATTTTTTTTCTCACAAGAGAACAGATTAATTGTATATCAACTGATATACATAAAAAAGGGTTTGATAGAAGGCTTAATAAAGTAACATTAAATAGGCAATCCCACTGAAATTCTAATGTGTATATTCTTAATTAAATTCCCTTGTACTGTTCAGTAATTCAGGTGCATCCTGTTTCCTTTTGCACTTACGGAATAGAAAGCCTGGAATGAGGGCAGAAAGGAAGACAGGCGCACGAGGATATCACACTTTCTTCCTTTCAATCCCTGCCCACCTAGGAGGAGTCTGAAAAGAAAAAAAGAAAAGGAAATTGGCAAAGTGGTACCCAAGCTCTTACTGGAATCTGTGCCAGATTCTAACACTAAAGAATCCATTTGTGCCCGTTAGGATTTTCAGAGTAGTTACCCTGTGCCGGGTGAGAAGGTGTAGCCTCATTAAAATAAAGGATTCAAATGAGAGAAAAATAGTAGAAAGAGAGAGAGAAAAGAGTAGAGAGAGAGAAAGAAAATAAGAGAAGGAAAAGAAGGAGAAAGAGGAGAAGGTGAAAAAAGAGAAGGACATGAAGAAGAAGAAAAGGGGAAGAGAAAGAAGGAGATTATGAAGTAGAAGAAAAGGAATTCTGAGGAGAAGGAGCTGCTCAGCAGCCCTGGGTTCACTCCAGAGTGTAACTGTTGAGCCAGAGAAGAATAAATATGTGTTTAAAACCAACATGTAGAGGTAATGATGCGGTTGTAATTCATTAACTGCCTTGAAGGGAATCCTGCAAAGGCCCTTTGCTCAGCTCCAGAGCAGCTGCACCAAGAACAGCACCTCGGGGCCATCCTCTTTCAACTGTCCAATTTTGCCGCGTTGGGGAAATTGCAGATTTTCCTTGCAGGCCTAAAAGTAACTCTTTTGCTACAAGGAAAGAGAGAATATCAAAACAAGGCAAGTAAAGTGAAGTACTTTTTTCCAAAATATTTGCATGGAAATAGCCATAGGATTGATAGAGACAGAAGCCATTGCTGAATTGTCTGGAAAATGGCATGACTCTTGGTCAGATGCAGATTGACAACTTGGTTTGAAAAGTAAGTACATGACAATTCAGATAGATCGGGACTCAGCAGGCACAGCCCGGAGGACCTGCCAGTATACAAACACATTAAAGATGGCGGTGACCTCCTGCCAGGCAAGGAGGCCCTGCTGGAAGGAATAACTTGAATAGCTTCTGAAGTCAACGGGCTTCCTGGCCTGTGAGTTGAATCCCACCAGCAGGAAGAACAATCTGGAATCCTTGTGCTCACATGGTGCATTGCACTGTCACATGGACCACTGGATTTGTAGAAGAACCGATGACCAGGCTCTGCTACATGGAAGCTGCATGACCACAGGCAAGACACTGGCCCCACAAGCCTCAGTGACCTTTTCCATAGATGGGCTAATACTGCCCACCTTCCAGGTCTCATGCCCTCACATGTCCATTCACTGACTGTCCCCTAGCTCCCTGCACTGTGCCAGGCGCTGCCTTGTCCTCTGCAAAGGGACATGACCATGCCTTGCCCCCATGGAGTTGTGCTGGTGGATGCAACAGCAGACACAAATGCCACAGTGTCCGGCATCCATGAGTGCTGTGGAGGAAGGGATCATTTAGGGACCATCCCAGGGATGGCTGGGTTTCCTGGCAGGACCTCTCTGCCCAGAGTTGAAGGAAGCAGCCTGGAGAAGGCAGCAGAAAGGCATTCTGGGCCCAGAGAAACTCAAGGGTGATGAGCTGGTGCAGAGGTGACCCTGGCTTGCAGGTGAGGCTGAAGGGTGTGGCAGGAGCGAGACCCAGGCTGTGATGGGCCACTTGAACTCCGAGAGCCATGGGAATCTCCAGAGCATCATGCCCAGAAAACCATCAGTCCAAGAGCACCAGCTGAGGTGTGGAGAGTGGGGCAACCGGGAGGAGGCGAAGCAGAGACCCACTGAAAGGCTGTTAGTGACTCTCAGTGATGGTGGAGCTGGAGGAAGATGGCAGTGGCTTGAGCTAGGTTCATGGCAGCAGGATAGAATGTCAGGGTCAGATCTGGGACATGTGTGGGATGGAGAGCTGCAAGCACTCTAAGGACAGCACCCAGAGCCGTGTGGCCCGAGCCGTGGCCAGGGGCAGGGTGAGAAGGCAAGGAAGCCTGTGTCAGGGGAAGAGGCTGGAGGAATCTGAGGTTCAGCTGGAGATGGCTGCAGACACTCCAGGGCCGGTAGGCAGTTAGGAGGCCTGAATGAGACGCTGCAGACCCTCAGTGAATGCCCCCTAGTGCAACAGAAATAAGGTAGGAATGAAAACAACATGGCACAAACCATTGTGAGCTGTATTTGTCATTCCTCTGTCACTGTTAGTCCCGCCGGAAGCTGAGCATAGAATCTTCCATGGTTGTAAGAGTGAAACCTGAAAAATAATTAAATGCACACAAGCAGGTACACACATATACATACAACACAACATATCAACATATAAGCACACGTATACACAATAGATGAAGATGAGCCCACACAATCCTACATATACAAGTTCACGCTCATGTATGTACACACAGACATGTGTACATATATGCTTACATGCATGCACACATATGCATATGTGCACACATACACAATATACACATGCACCTACACACAGACTCTCAGGGGCCCCTGAAGTCCTTTGGCTGTCAGTGCTGGCATGGAAAAGCCTTCAGTGCCTGCACGGTATATAAGATTTGTTCTGGTCAAAATGCACGAAGGGTCTTACTGGAACCTTCTTAGATTCTTTATCTTTCTGGGCCTGAAAGGTGGTTTTTCCCCCATCTGCTTCAGGTGGGTCCCAAGGAACTTTGAGTTAAACCCGCAGAATTGGGGCAGCTGAATCCAAGAAGATACCTGTGCTGCTCTTAGAGCAATGGGGCTAGAGTTGTTCCTCTCCTGAGACAGGACAAGCATTGCTTTGCCAGCTGACCTTAATAGGAAAGCGAAAATTCTCTTCCTTGTCAGGAACCAGACAGGGCAGGTGGACCTCCTGTGCCAGTTGGCTCTGTCCTGGCCTGAAGATTCCATGGCAGGTGCTTGGTTTCCTTCAAGGGCAGTCGGCCACCTGCCACCCCACCCAAAACCTGTGTCCTGCAGGCCCAGACAAGAGCAGCAGGAGCCAGGTGAGCATCTTGTAGGAGGTGCCTCCTTGCTCTTTCCAGTCATAGCCCTCACTCCAGCCCTTCTTCCCACTAAGCCCCCAAGGGCTTGCTCTTGCCTGCCAGATAAGGTCTCAGTGGCTGAGCGCCCCTTCCTGACCTGTCATGTGACCCTGCTTCCTGCCTGACCCTCTCCACCATGGAGTCTCCTGACCATGGAGTCTCCTGCCTGACCCTCTCCACCGTGGAGTCTCCCGGCTCATCCAAGCTGGGCTCGTGGCTGTTCTCCTAAACGCTCCCTGTGTGTGGCTCTATAGGCCTCGGCTCAGGCTGCTCCCTCACCTTGCACAAGTATCCCATGACTCTTGTTGACTCTCAAACATTATGCTGAAGACAGCCCCTGAGCCTGGGCCTCTGGGACCAGCAGCCAGACCAATGTCAACATAACACCCAACAGCTGAGTAAAAACCAAAAATGTCTATCAGGAATTCTCACAGATAGACTGTCCCCAAACAACCAGATGCTCAACTTCATGGAAAAAAAACAATGAGACTTGGGTTATGGAAACTCTATAGCCGAGAGCATGGCTTACTGTAGCCAATGTCAACCAGGATCTGGGGCTTGGAGAGAATGAGCCTGCAAATCCATCACCAATTAGAAGCCCTTGAAACTGAAAGATATTCAGAGGGTGAATCTAGGTCAGAATGACTGAAAAGTCCATCTTCCCAAAGGAGAGATGGGGCATTCCTCCCATGGCCGCGGTTCCCTCGCTGTTGATTTGCTAACCCGCCAGCTGTGCCCCAGGGCAGGGGAAGCCATCAATCCAAACTTCTTTGACCTCTTGAGACAGGGAAGCTCTGTCCTAGGTTCCTTCCCAGACACATCAGACAGAATCCTCACCCAACCTTGTGAAAGGTACCATTATTATCCCATTTTTAGATGAGGAAATGAAGGCTCAGCTAGAACAAATAAACTATCTGAGACCACCCAACTGGGATATGATGGAACCTTGACATGAGGCAACCACCCAACTGGGAGATGGTGGAAACTTGACATGAGGCACTGATGTTTTCAAGGCATTTCTTCAAGCTGTGCCTACCTTTAAGCAAAAGGAGACATATTCTCCATCTGACATCACCATTAAAACTTTAGTTCCTCATAGCAAAATCTAAGACACAGAATGAACAGTAAGAATTTAAACATCTAAACCACACAATACATATTTTTTAATGTTTGAAATTCTGTAGAGGTGAAAATGGCCCAGGACGGTGGGCTTTGGCTTGGCACGGGCAGGTCCCAGACCTCGGTGAGCTTCCACATCTCCCTCCACACGGCAGCCAGGAAGAGGATGCTGGGCAGTGGAGATGTAGTTTCTGGGAACTAGGAATTGCAAACGGAAGCCACGCAGGTGTGCAGGGGCCTTCCCTGCTGTGATGATGGAAGTCACATCAATTTTGGCGGTCAGTCCAGCAACTATTAGGGCTTTTGTGAGCAGCTTCACCCCGACAATACCTCTCACAGAACGAGCTGCCCTTCTAGTCTGACTGCCTTGCTCCTGCACGCCGAACTTCTTATCTCAGCGGGATGTGAGAGGATCTGCTGACCTTCCCTGCAAGCTCAACTGGAAAAGACATGACAGACGCAGGCCCTGACAGGGAGCAAGGCAGAGCGCTCCGACAGAGTCATTCAGCAACCACTGGGCTTGCCAGGCAACAGGCACCTACTGTGTGGGAGGAACTGGACCCACCGTGTGTGAGGAATGCAGACCCACTAGTTGTGAGGCCCGGGGCTGGGAGTTGGGGGATAAAACTGACAATTGGCTGTCATGAGGAAGACTCAGTAGCCTCTCTGTCAGTCCCTTCATAGTCAGGGAGGCGCTGGCATCTGAATGTCCCCTGCCTAGTAGGGCAGTCTTGCCCTTTGACTCAAGCCTTTCTTTAGGAGACACAGGAGGGTCCCAAGAAGTTTCCAGAAGAAATGCCAGGAAGTCAGAACCTGTTCCTGAACCTCACTGCCTGCAGCCTGCAGGATGCCAGGGACTGTGGAGCCGGGCGCAGCCTCTCTCTCCGGGTGATGAGGCCCAGCACACAGGACCTGGATGGGGAGGAACGCATGAGATCAACCCCCAG
Organism: Pan troglodytes; assembly: GCF_028858775.2. Taxonomy (NCBI): domain Eukaryota; kingdom Metazoa; phylum Chordata; class Mammalia; order Primates; family Hominidae; genus Pan; species Pan troglodytes. The sequence goes on along the minus strand of NC_072406.2, from coordinate 140,877,220 downwards.
CCCCGCCCCTGAAGGCCGTCCCTGCATTCCCTGGGCTTTAATTGGCTTGTCCTGAAATAACGGGTCTGAAAGAGGTCATGGCCTCATTCCTGCCCTCTGTAAAGTCCATGCCCACCTTTTTAGCCATCTCTCACTAAGGTTTCCTTCTGGGCTACAGGCATCAAGTTCCTGCCCAGGAGCAGTTCGAGGTGGTCTGGTCTCCCAGACTGGCCAGGACAGGGTCCCGTAGGTGGGCTAGAGCTGGGAGAAGAGGCAGTGGAGAGCGATCCCCACACGGGGCATCTCTGTGAGCAGTTTCCACTTCGTCCCCGGCTCCAATCAGAGGAAAGCAATGAGCCTGACATCTTTGTTTTATACACATGCCCTCTGAGGGTCGGGTCTGGAGACAGAGGCAGGGTGGGGGCCACAGCTGGAAGAGAAGGGCAAAAGCCATGCGGGCATTTTGAAAACTGTCACTTTAAAATATGGGGTATCCCCACTCAGGCTTCCAGGCAGGGCCACCCCCTGCTGATGAGGAAAAGAGCTGGTGGAAAAGAAAACCGGCTAGCAGCCCTAAGGAGGCTGGAGCCCGCGTGTGGGGGAAACTTGTTTTTCAAAGAGAGAAAGAAGAGAACTGCTGAGCCAAAGCATGCATACACTTTCTCTTTAACAGTCACATCAATACACAATGGAGGCTACACCAACAGAAGCATCTATGAACACACACACACACATATACATCGGCAGAGCCTTACCTTCATGCTTAGATGTAAAAATCTTCCCTGTTTTCTTAGCAATATGAAATGAATGGATTTCTTTAGACTTGAAGCTGGACGATGACTTTGGAGAACTTGAAAACCCCACCATGTGGCCATGGGTCTCCCCTGTAGAAACTGCCACAGTGGGGTCCAGTGATTAAATTTCATGAGCTGAGTGGCATTGGAATCACGTGCGTGGCTTTTAAATCCCAAGTAGTCCCTGATTTTTTTTTTTAATATCTGCCAAACAGAACAATGAGACCCTTTTAAGTCCCCCAGTGAGCAACTATTAAAACCACAATTTACAACTGTACATATCATCTAACGTGTTAACCAGGTGTTCCAGTGTTATTGTTTGAAATTCTACCTTGGTTTAAATCAAATGAAGAAAAGCCAAAAGTCCAATTAAAATCCCACGTTGCCTCTTTATCGAGGGTAGGTAAAAGACATTCGTTGTAGATTTAAGGGCAGAAATCTCATAAAATGCTAGGCCATCCTTTTTGCTTCTCAGTTTCTTATTTCTTACTAGATTCTCACAGCTTACTGGCATTTCCTGTTCCTAGCTGAGGGAAAGAAAAAAAAAAAAAAAGAATGAGAATAAATCTAGGAATTTCTGGCTTAATTTTAGTAGCATCCTGGACACTCTAGCTGAATTTGACAATTGAGTGTTGTCATGGGATGTTAAAATTGCGCAGTGGGCTCATTTAGTCGATTATTTCACAGGCTGTCCCTTAATTCTTGCCAACATGTGTCCATTGTGTTTAATAGTTCAGTGACAACAAATTTATGTTGCTAAGCTCCAAAAAGTAAATCCAACCCAAATACCTCCCCCAACTGCCTTTGCAGACATTGACCAAGGCAATATGGAATTCAGTTGTCTTCACTCGATGTAATTATTTCCAGACTTAAACTGCCTGTCTTTGTCTTTGGCCATTTTTCTCATTCCATCATGACCCTGAAATACTGGTGATACTTTGAGTTTGTGGTTTTCTACTTAGATTTCATTGTCACCTCCCTCCCACCATTGAATCTTCTGCAGACCTTCATATGCCTCCAAGTCTTCTTCCTTTTCCAGCGGACTCTCCTTTCTCTCTCCCTGGCAGAACCAGCTTTGCCGTGAAGCTGGCTCACACGGTTCCCTGGGCCCACCTTCGTCTTCCAGGGGATGAAATTGAAACAAAAGGATTTTTTGGTGCCCTGGGTGCACTATAATAAATAGGATAATCTGATCAATCAGATCAATTTTTTTTCTTTTCACAGAATTCGTGAAACTGAAAAAAAAAATGTGTCTGTTACAGCACATCTGTTCTCCTTTACGCCTTATTTAAGAAAATAATTCTTGCCAGATTTTTACCCACCCATAATCATTACACCATTTTTACAGATGTGGTTTTTAACAGCTTCATTTTGGCCCCAAATCTTTTATACAATTTGCAATGAATTTGCTTCTTGGCTTGCACTTCATTATGATTTGGCAATAAACAGAGGGAGGTAAACGAATCTGTTCCCAGGACTACACCTTTCACGAACGTTCTGCTAACCCAAACGAGGAGAGCAGAAACGATCACTGTCGTCATTACCGTTATTATTGTTATTATTATCAGCAGCAGCAGAACAAGACTTATAAGTTTTGCACTTGAGTATTTCATTTGGCAGTCACCCTTGGATTGTTTTTCTTTATTCTTAATTATCTACTCCCTTTCTGAGCCCAGCCCAGAGAAGGGCTGTTCCTGCAAGTCCCTGGATGCAGACAAGGAGACAGGTCTCTCCTCCTAGACAGCATTCAGCAACCCCATCTCAACAACGTGCTATGCACAGGACAAGCACTGTACAAGGAGCCCCCCCGGTCCAGGTGAGTGCCCAGCACCCTGGTGGGTGAGGCAGATACAGAGAGGCCACCGGAAGGGGAGCAGGTGTCATCCTGTGCCAGAGGCTCCAGATATGCCGTCGAGGAAGGTGGGAGCTAAACACGAGGCCAACTAAGAACCAACAGAGTCAGGCAGACGGAGCCGGGAGCGGCTGCGATGGAAGCCCTGAGCACACTGGGAGGAACCTGTGTGGATGATGATGTGGGCCATAAGCTGGAATCTCCACCAAAGAGAACCAGCAATAGTGCTGCACACTTCCAGGTGTTTGTCCACGGGTTGTGTCCTTTAGTGCTCATGGCAAACTTTGGTGGTAAATGCTCCGTCCCCATGTAGATAGGGAAACAGACTCAGTGAGATGACGTCCACTGTGGTGGCAAAGCTCGTGCACCTTGTAGGTGTCATGCTGTGGCCACATGGGGGCTCGGGCAGGTCTCTTGGCCTTCCCTGTAGGTTGTCTTCTGAGAGATTAGAGTTGGCGCCACCATCAGAACCCATGTGAGCCGCACTGTATCGTGCCAGTTTCCGATTACAAAGCATGAGTTCCTGCTGGCCTTGGAGCCACCTGAGGACACACACCACTGGGAACAGGAAAGAACTCAAGTACAAGACACCACAGTCAGAAAAAGATGCCCATGTGCCAAGGGCCAGCACAGGTTCATTCTCCACAACCACAGGATGGGGGTCACCAATCCCCAGGTTGGTCACCAATTTCTGCTGCCTGCTGGTCCCCATATGGCTTGGCATTCCTAAGTTTGCTGGATTTCATTAGTTTGCTTTTTGTCCCGAATGTTCTGCACTGTGTTGACATAGACATGAAAATTATTTATCTTCTTTAATATCCACCCAAAACAACAGCAACAACAAAAATAATGCAAGCAAACAAAAGTCACTCACAGGAGAGTCAGACTTTCCTGAAGTGGAATACACGGAAGGGTTGACATTGCCAAGACAAAAACCACTGGAAATGGAATGTGAGATAAACAAAATATTCTTTTAAACCTATTTCTAGTCTATTCTCACAGCTCAGACCCAGGCCTCCCAAACTATGGTTTGAGCCTCCACTCTTGCCTCTTCTCTTTCTGCTTCCTCCCTCCCGGTCCAACAACAAAATCCTGCCATTTGCTCCTACTGGTTGATTCTGCCTTTCTCAGCTGGTTCTGTCAATCCTGGCTCCAGGCCTCTCAGGCGGAAGCAGAGGAATCAAGTTCATCAAAGTCCTCCATCCTAAGGCTTGCTCTAGGTTGGTGGTGGTTGCATTTTTTTCTAGTTAGTAAATAGTTCTGCAACGACTGCAAAGAAAAAATGCAACAAACTGAGCAAGGCCCTGCATCGCAGCATGCCAAGGCGTGCTCCATCGGAGCCTCTGGGCAGGGAAGGCCTGAGGCAGGGCAGCATCTGGTGGCATCTGCTGCTGCCACTCCCAGTCCTCTGCAGGCACCTTTTGGTGGGTCCTCTGCTGGGCAGACAGTGCTATCCCTGAAGCAGAATGGTTTCTCTTCTCCAGCACCGGCGCATAGGAGGTGCTCAGATATACTCATGAGTATTTCATGAATGAATGAGGGTCTTACAGACAGTAGGAAAGACTTTGGACAAAGCCAAGCTACAGCCCGGCATCGGACCCTAGAGAGTGCTGGTGGAAGAGAGCTGAAGGAGGACACACCTCATGGACCTCATTCTCAGGAGGGGAGAGGGCCTGCAATTCAGGCCGGGGGAGCAGGAAGAGCATGGACAGAGGTTGGGAGGGGCCCCCTGGGCACTTGGTGGGCAGCAGGCCACCTCCCACGTTCCCTTCTATGTGCCCTGCCTTAGAGTCTGTCCCAGCTCCTCCACTTTGTCCCTCTCCTCTCTCTTGCCAGCCCTGAGTCTGAGGTCTCTAAAAATTATTGTCCCTATTTACAGACGGCATGATGGGGGCAGCAAAGCCAGGTATGGCCAGAGCAGTGCGGCCCCCATTCAGCCCTGGTCAGTCAGCTCCAAAATCCCCTCTAAAACTCCAGAGCTTGGTGAGTTCCTCTGGTTGAAGGGAACATTTCAGGACGAACGTGCACAGTCTGCATAGTCCCTGTTTTTAGATCCCATTGCCTTTGCAAAAAGCCTGAGTCTCCACCACCAGGCTGAGCTCCCACAGAGAGTCCCCAGGCCTGCACCATCGAGGGAGGGTCTTGGGCACTGGACAGGCTTCATGCGTCCCATCATAACATGGAGAGACTCCCTGCAGGGCCTGTGCTCTGTAGCCCACCCCGGGCAGGACGTAGGGGAGTAACTTCCTCACCCTCCTCCTGCAAGCCCTCCCTCGAGGCCGGGTGGGAGAGGCAGAAGTGCAGTAGGCTGGGTGGGAGAGGCAGGGAGGGAGTATCAGACCCCAGATGAAACAGCCTTCCAGTTCCAAGTGCCCACAGCATAAAGAAAAGTAATTCTCTCCAGGAGCTTCCAGAGGATTTCAAGTTTTAGAGAGAAGGGCCCAGCTGGCCAGTAGCTCTGACCACAGCCTGGCCCCAGCCTGGGACCTCAAGTGGCAACTGTCCCTCCTAGCGCCCTGTAGCCATGTCCCTGGCGGCCCTTGCTGGGGATCCTGGGCCAAGTTAGGTTGTGTGGGGCAGCTTTGTTTTTGTTTCCCTTCCAGTGTCAGCCCAAGGCACTGGCAGCCTGCGAGAATGCTTTGCATGTTTCCTGCGGTGCACAGGGCCTGGCATCCCTGCCCATCACGGCCCAGGGACCTCTAGGGTACACACTGCCCAGGGTCCCCCCAAAAGGCCGGAGCTGCCCTTCCAGCTGGGCACCCACCCAGCGCCCACGTGACTTCCTCCAGCTCCTGGCTCCCTGGGCTCTGGGTACCCCTGGGGCGTCAGCGGCAGGTCTGGGGCCTGGGGACAGGGGTGGGGCCCAAGTGGGCCGGCGGGGCCTCCGGAGCTGCACGCACGCGGCTCGCTCTGGGCTGGCAGGACGCGCACTGCCGGTCATGAATTTACATGATATTCAGCCGCCTCTGCCACTTAATTCACGCAGCGGCCTTGGAGCTGGAAGAGGCGAGCGGAGGGACCAGAGCCGATCTGGTCGACGAGGTGTCAGAGCCGCCCCGACAGCAGGCGCGGCCAGCCCCGGCCCGCGACAGTCACCCCGGCCCGGCCTCGCAGGGCAGGGTCCCCCCGGCCGCCGGCCTGACACGGAGCAGCAGCGCGGCCCGGGCCCTGGGTGGTCTGGGGACTGAGGGTTGCTTCCCCGCTCATTTGCCTGCAAACGCCCTCACCTTGTCAGCGCCAATAATTATCCAGTCGGTGCTACTCAGAGCTGCCATTCCTTAAGATTGGATTAGATTGGAGAGGCTGAGGCCGGGCTCCTCTGTGCATTTTCGCAGTCAGTTAGCGTAATCACTGGGGGCCTTGCCGGGCCTACAGCAGAGCTACACTAACTTTCTCTCCCCTTCCTTATTACGGAGCTTAATAACAGCAGGCAGTGTATTAATATGTAAGAGATCAAGAGATTATTGATTAGAGTCACTTGCCTAATATCCCCTGTCCGTCATGTAGTTCAGCAGCCCTTTCATGATTTTTTGTGTCAGGCCATTTAAATATTCATGACTGAGTTGCTTTGTACCGCCACGGCTGAATTTCTAATTAATCTGTCAAAAGAAATACAATATGCCCGGAAGCCTTATTATTATAAGGGTCAGCTGAAACAGAGATGGCCTGGCGCGGCCTGAGGGGTAATTAATTATAACAATGCAGTGTTTACCTTGTGTGGTACCTGCGGCCTAAATGAGGGCTAAATTAGACTCAAACCACTCCAGACTGCGTTTGAAGCTTCCTGATATGCCAGACTAGATCATGATGACGGGAGGACAGAGCCGAGAGCCGCGGCTGTGTAACAACATAATCAGCAATTATAGCTGCGAAATGGGGAGAAGGGGGAATTTTATCTCATTAGAAAAGCCCAAGTAGAAAGTTTTTTTTTCTGTCACCAGCTCTTTCCTTTAGAATTCAAATGGTTCCACTCTAAAGGTGAGAGATCTCAAATCTAATTCCAGTGCAGAGAGCTGGCCTAATTAGTGGTATACTTTGGCTAAAATATGAATGACATTTGTTCCAGCTTGCAGCGGCCCTATTAATAGAGGGTGTCAGAGTGAAACATTAAGTGTATCATTCTTCTGTCAATTTATTTCTGTCATTATTGTTTCTTTATTTCCTCTGCCACATTATGGTCACTAATTTCTCCTCACTTTTATGAGATTCTTAATGCGGGCCTTTAATGAACTCCAAAAACTCAACCACAACTCTGAAATTAAAATACTAGGCTCCTGTCAGGGTGGCACGACAGAGTAAAACTTGAATAGTATCATTCTTCTGTCAATTTATTTCTGTCATGATTTTTCTTTATATCCTGCCACATTATGCCCACTAGTTTAATTCCATTTTTATGTGACTTGTTAATGTGAATTTTAGGTGGCTTTTAATCACCTCCAAATTTGTAGAATATCACAATAAATCATAACTGTATCCCCTCTTATGACAATTTATTTCTGTCATTATTTTTTATTTCTCCTGCCTTATTACAACTCTGAGTTTCATCTCCTCCTCTGTGACCTTTACATTGTTGCATTTTAAAAAGAAGCACATAGAAACTTTGCTCTTTCTCAGGAACTCAAAGAGGGAAGCCATTTTCCGGGTCTCCGGGTTTCGTCGCCCGTGCGGTGGGTCACAGGTGTGCTCATTCGCTGACTCAGGACAGCAAGACGTGTACCTCCAAGGAGCAAAACATTGGCTGGGAATTTAGAAAGAGAAAGGGATACTGGAGCAAACAACAACAACAAAACAGAGACTGTCTAGAGATAGAGTGATGCGGAAACCCTAAGTTGAATTACTGAAAACAACATCACTGATTTCCTTCCTGAAATGAGAGTCCCATGATTGTGCAACTTGGGGAAGAGAGAGCCTGTCAAACAAACAAGCTTGTACTGTGGCTGTTGATTCTGCTCTCTCAAGTTCATCTCTTACAGCGGATTAGCCAAGGCTGGCCTGTGGGCCAAACCTAGCCCCAACACCACTTCTTTGTATACAGCCTGATTGTAAGAATGGATTTTACATTTTTAAACGGGCTGACAAAGAAAGCAAAAGGAGAATAATATTTGGTGACATGAAAGTTACAGGAAGTTCCAATTTCAGTGTCCACCAATATAGTTTTGTTAGAACACCACGGCCCTTCGTTTATGGGTTATCTATGGCTGTTTTCACGTTACCATGGCAGGGTGGAATATGCCCCCAGGCTATCTGGCTCTTTAAGATAAAGTTTGTTGAGTCCATTGTAAAGAAAAGTAAATTACTTAGCAGTGGCTAATATTTCTCCTGAAGAACTTTCACAAAGATTTTTGGTTCAATATTCAGAGATGGTTTATAGAACTTTGCAGATCGGTTCATTGCAAGCTGGGTAACAAGGATGCCTGAGCTACTAAGTCCAAGCTCTGAGCCACACTTTGGGTGGGTGAGCCCATATTTCTGAGAGACTTTCATCCAGTTATTTATTCAAAACGTGTTTTCTGTGCTGCAATTCTGCAGCAGAGATTGTGTCAGGGTTTCAGGCTTTTGAGAAATGGAGATATTGAAGTCCTCAACAACTGTGTTCTCCACCACTAAAAGGAACACAGATTTAAACTCTACAAGTGGAGAAATAATCCCAGACAACTCTTCTTAATATGAGTTACAATGTTTAGCTGGGCAGGGGAAGGGATTGAGGCCATCATAGCCTAAAGCTGACCAGCAATTTCATTTCCCTTATTGATCACATGATGTAGGCCAGGTAGTTTGCGGTGGGAATTCAAACGTGTAGTCACTTAAAAGACACCCTGCCTTCAAGGCACTCCCATCCTCACCCTTTACCTCCAAGACAGTAAAGTACATGTGCATTGTTTTCTGGTCTCTGGCACTTCCTGTCATTTTACCTGCAGGAGTGGGTGGGACTGACTCAAATACCTCCCAGTCCTCTCAAGTTATGGAAACCCATGGTTTTCTGGACTCAACTAACCAAGGCATCCAAAACAACAAAGGTCCATGGCTCTTATTGTCTGTGGGTTCAAGTTCACACCCCTGTGCCTAAGCAGACCCATCACAGGCTGATCCCCACAGGAATTCTCACATAGGATCCCACTCTAGCCCCCCAAGGAGCCTTCTGGCTGCTGAGCACAGATGGACCCTCCCCTCTGTGCTGTAGCTCATGGCTTGCTGCTTCTTAGAATATTCACTCTCAAGAGCATCTCCATGTCCTCCAAGAAGCCATCCCCAGGGGTTCTGGCTGCTCCAGAGCTTTCTCATTTTCTCACCCAGAAACTAAGACACCTGCCATCAACCACTGAGAATGCAGCCTCGTAACTCTTTGCCCTGAGCACACACATTGTGCTAGTTTTCACCTCATCACTGGCGTGTGTTTGCATGCACTCCCTCCTTCTCTCTCTCTCTCTCTCCCTCCCTCTCCCTCCTTTCACTACCCCTCCCTCAAATTCAAAATAATTGTATTTATTGTGATTTTTAGTGATTCTGTCCCTCCTGATAATAAAAGTAATATGTTCACTTATTGAAAAATACAGGAAATTCTCAAGAAGAGAAAAATGAGCATCCATCATCTTACCATCTGGAAAGATACACTATTAATTCTTTCTGTTTTTTTTTCCTGTGCTTTTCTCCATTTATAATTGAAGTCCACTAGATAACATTTTTCATTTTAAATTATATTCTTAACATTGTGTTGGACTCATTTTTCTGCATTAAAAAATTCCACCAATATGTGTTTTTCAAAAGGCTGTATATAACCTTTTAATGATTAAAAAAAAAAAAAGCAATACTCAAAACACTAGAAACAGGAGGGAGTATCTTCACATGATTAAGGGCACTTGTGAAATACCCACAGCTGACATCATACTTAATGGTAGAAGACTGAAAACCCCTCACTAAGATCAGGAGCATGGTAAGGATGTCCATTCTCCCAACTTTCAGCTGGAGGTTCTAGCTAAGGCAATTGGGCTTGGAAAAGAACTAAAAGGTATTCAGTTTGAAAAGAAAAATGTAAAACTATCTCTATTTTTAGATGACACAATTGTGTAGTTGTATACAATTATGTTTTATTTTATATTGCTATATTTTTATGGAAAACTGATGATGAACCTAAAAGCTTTTTTAATTTTACTTTTGATAGCATCAAAAATTAATAAAATACTTAGAGATAAATTTAACAAAATAAATGGAAACTATATACACTGGAAACTACAAAAGTTCATTGAAAGAAGACATAAAAAATAGAAAAAATCCCATGTTGATGGGTTAGAAGACTTAATATTGTTAAAATGTTAATAGTCCCCAAGTCAATCTAAAGAATGAATTAAGTTCCTATTAAAATTCAAGCTGATCTTACATTTACATGGAAAATGCAAAGGACTCAGAATAGCCGAAACAATCATGAACAGAAGAACCAAGCTGGAGGATTCACATTTCCCAATTTTAAAACTTAATACATAGGCACAATTATAAAGATAGGTTGATACTAGCATAAGGATGGACATATAAATTAATGAAATTCAATTTAGAACCCATAAATAAACTTATACATTTAGGGTCAATTGATTTTTCAACAAGAGTGCCAAGACATTTCAATGGAGAAAAAAATAGCCATTTTGGCAAATGGTACACCAAATTGATATCCATATGAAATAATTAATTTTGACCCCTACCTCACACCATATATAAAAAATAACTCAAATGGACCAAAACACAAAAAGTAAAATGTAAAGCTATAAAACTCTTTGAAGGAAACATAGGTGTAAATCTTTATGACCTTTAAATAGGCAATAGTTTCTCAGATGTGACACCTAAAGTATATCTACCAAAGAAATGGAAGATGAATTTGACCTCATCAAAAACTATTATGCTTTGAGACACTATCTATGCTTCAAGACACTATCAACAAAATGAAAGAGTAGCTCAGAGAATGGGAGAAAAAAATGACAAATTGTATGTCTTATAAGGATCTAGCATTAAAAAAAGAACTCATTCAACTCAGCAATCGAAACACAAAAAACCTAATTTTAAAATGTACAAAAGACTTGAATAAACATTTCTTTAAAGAAAAATATAAAAATGGCCAATAAGAAGACAAAAAGATGCTTAAAATCATTGGTCTTTTGAAATATGTTAATCAAAACCACTTCATACCCACCAGGACAACTATAATGAAAAAGACAAAAAATAACAAATGTTGGTGAGAATATGGAGAATCTGGAACCCCCATACATTGCTGGTAAGAATGTAGAATAGTGCAGCTACCCTGGAAAAATCTGGCAATTCCTCATATGATTCAGGAATTCCACTCCTAAGTATGTATCCAAAAGGACTGAGAATGCATGTTTACACACAAACACAACATTTACACAAAGGTTCATACCAGCATGATTCATAATAGCCGAAATAGAAGCCATCCAAATGATCATCAACTGCTGATTGGATAAATGAAATGTGATTTGTTTTGCCACAACAAAAGGAATGAATTACTGATACATACTACAACACAGTTGAACCTTGAAAACATTATGCTAAATGAAAGAAACTAACAGAAAAGCCATGTGTTATATGATTCCATTTATTTGAAATATCCAGAACAGGCAAATCCATAGAGATAGAAAGCAGATTAGGCCAGGCGTGCTGGCTGGTTCCTGTAATCCTAGCACTTTGGTAGGCTGAGGCAGGTGGATCACTTGAGCTCAGGAGTTCAAGACCAGCCTGGGCAACATGGTGAAACCCTGCCTCTACAAAAAGAAAAAAAAAAAAAAAAAAAGATTAGCTGGGCATGGTGGCTCATGCCTGTACTCCCAGCTATTTGGTGGGGGGCTGCGGAGGGAGGATCATTTGAGCCCAGGAGGCAGAGGTTGCAGTGAGCTGAGATTGCGCCACTGCACTCCAGCCTGAGTGACAGACTGAGACCCTGTCTCAAAAAAAAAAAAAAACCAAGAGAGTGGATTAGTGGTTGCTGGGAGGAGGCAATAGTGGAGAGTGACTGTTTAATGGGTACAGAGGGTTTTTTTGGGGGGAGGAATATGTTCTGGAATTAGATAGTGATGATGGTTGCAGAAGATTGTGACTATACTAAAACCTACTGAATTGTATGCTGTGAGAGTTAAGTTTATGGCACACGAATTACATTTTTTAAAGAATATATAGAATTGCATCATGGAATTAAATTGCAATGCTTATTCTCTGATTCCATCTACTTGAAATGTCATGTGCCTTGTGCCTTGTACACCCCACAACTGAAGCATCTCTCTCTACCATTAGTCCCATTCATTAGCCCTGGACAGCCGCATTTCCACAGAACCACCTTACCTCAGGGGTGCCCTTGGGTCTTTGGGGCCCCAGCCAGTTGCTCCTCTGAGTGGTTATCCTGCCCATCTTCCAGAACTATTCCCCATTGTTTCTACTGCAGGCTACAGAGGAGTTGAATGTCCGTGTGGACCTTGTCCTGAATAGGATACATCCATACATGCCAGGGAGCACAATGGCTACCTCCTTTGTTTCGGAAGATGCCCCTAAGGAGAGGGAGGGGTAGACTGGCACTGGTTCTCCAGGCTCCTTGTCCCCAGAGATGCGGGGGCTGCCTATGAGCTTTTAGGTGCACAGAGAGGTACCATCAGGAGGGCAGTTTGCGTGCACAGAACCCCAAAGAGGTGCTGAAGCAGGCAATGAGGAAATCGGCCTGATCCATGTGATCCCAGCCCTCAGCATCTCCACCTAAGCCAGTCACACCCCAGCCATGGCTTCTGGGGGTCCACCCCTCTTGCAATGACCTGGAGAGCTCAGGCGAATATGTATGCAAGCATGTGGTATGTATTCAAACACACACATATACGTATGCATATATATTTATTTTTAAATGTTCCCCAATGTGTTGTTATAAAAATTTCAAAAAACAGAAATGATGAAAACATAATGCGAATGCATAATTTAATGATTGTCACATTTTGCTATATTAACTATCTCCCTCTGTAGAGGTTTCTGTAACATATTTTGTTTTGTACTACTTGAAAGTTGGAACCTCATGATACTTAAATTATAAATACTTCACCTTGAATCTCCTAAGAATAAAGTGGTGTATTTGTCTACACAGCCACAATAAATTATCTCACTGAAAAAACTATAAATAACTTCATAATATTATCTGACATCCAGACCGAAGTCACATTTTCCTCATTATCTCAAGAATGCCTTTTATAGGATTCGATTTAGATCCACATTTGCTTTTGGTTGCTGTCATGTCACTTTGGTCTCCTTTAGTTGGGAAAAGTCCACCTCCCTCCTTTTTCTCTATAACAATGTCTTTTTGAAGAACCCAAGATAGTCGTCTGTGGAACACCCCACATTCTGAAGCTGTCTAATTATTCCCTAATGTTTGTAGTTTAACTCTTTCCTCCAGCCCTGTATTACCTCTAAGCTAGAAGTTTGGTTTAGAATCTGATTCTATTTTATTTTTAAATATTAAATTAATAGAGATTGAAGAAAATTTGGAAAGTAACAAAAATGTTTGAATCACCCACATTCTCTTTTCTCCTCACAATTATTTTCCATCTTTCCCTGCAGTCTTTTGTGAACATTTCTTTGGATATTTTTTCACCCATCCCTTTAATAAACATATTCATTTATCTTATACTCCGTCTATGGAATATCTGCCACTCACCAGAAGCGGCATGGCCTTGTCTAGGTGGCTGCGTTCAGGCTACGTAAGCACATTTTAATTCTGCTTTTTTTTCACTATGCACTTTACCATAAGCATTTTCCATGTTATCACACAGACTGCAATCTTCATTGAAATTAATTGATACAGTCTCAATTCATTTTTTTCTTCCAAAATTCAAAATAATGTTATCACCACAATTTCAACCAGTGAAACACTATAAAGATGCAGAAAGATGACAAAATCAGCACCCGTTCTTGGCATCTCCAGATGGCCCATGCCAACCAGTCCTAGCCTAGCTCATGTGTTCACAGCTCGGAATGGCTGCAGAAATGAGATGCACTGGGCAGCTAAACACGGCTCTCTCTTCCTTCATTGTCCATGTTCAGGGGGTTGGTGGCTTTGTGAAAAGAGAAAGCCTTGCATTGCAGTTTGGTCTTGGAATGAACTTGATTTGATTTCTCAGGCTAGTTGCCCCCACCTGGGGTGAGTGTGAAGCCACCCCCACCTTCCCCTCCCCCTATACCCCCACCCCCATCTTCTGCTGAGTCCACTTTCTCCTGAGCTCCTGGAGGTCCCTGGGTAGAGGTGATGGTGGGGAGTCAAGATGAGCTCAAGGGGCTGGCCTCTGCACTTGGGAGTCCTGAGTATTAGACTCTTCATGATATTCCTTTAATGAAAGGCCCCCTGCCCCCCTCTCACTCATTAAACAGCAGTGCCTGCAACATTCTCATCTCCTGGACATGCAGGGCTCAGGGTCAGCTGCCCCAGAAGTACTCAAGAACTTTAGAGACAGCTGAAGCTCACCAGCCTGAGACCCATCTTGCCCCTTCAGAACACTGAGGGAGTCCAGAGATCAGTGTCTAAATCCAGCTCACCCAGGCCGACCTGAAACTTTCCCAGATGCAGGGATGCTGCACATCTTGGCATTGGTCCCCAACATGTCTGGACTCCTGTGCCAAGCTCTGCTCAGGGGGCAGCCAGCGTTGGTGGTGAGGCAGGAGGGAGGGAGAGAGGGAGTCAGGATCTCAATACTCTGAACCAACCAGGGGCAGAACTGGAGGTCTGGGCCAGCTCCCCTCAGACAGAAACCCCCTCTCATAGGGATTGCCCCAGGAATACATATGGAAGGCTCACTTCTTCTGGCCCAGGTATAGCCCCAGCTGACATCTCATCCCAATCAGCCCCATCCTCCACCTCCACGTGGCTGTCCCTGCCATGGCTACTATGCATGAGGCTGGGCCAGGCAAGACCCCCCGACTACAACTGGAAACATACTTGCTCCTTAAACATGCAGTGACATCCCCGAATCTTCTCTCAGATTTGCTGCCTAGCTGGGTTGTTGAGCACCCCTACTTTTTAGTTGTTCAGAAGGGTATGCTATTTTAATCTGAACAAAAATATTTTCTTCAAAGATAGCTTTATGGTTTTTCTGATTATAAAATAAAGCCATGCTCATTATTAAACTATTCACAGTTATGTAGAAATCCATTGTTGATTTTTGGTGGATGTAATGCCAGAGTTGGTGTGTTTTTTGTGCTTGTATGCAAGTACACAATAGTGCAAGACGGGGCTGTGGAATGTTCACTATAAATCTGCATCATTATTTTAACAGTTATGTAGTATTTTATTTTATGGACATTTGACAATTTAGCTAAACAGTTCTCTGCTATATGAAGTTCCAGTTGTTTAAAATATTTTTCCTCTTATAAACAACCTAGAAAAAATTGCTTTTATATTATCTTCCACGAATTTCCTGATTTGATCATTGGAAGCAACATTTGAAAGTATGCACACTACTGAAGTTTGTTCTACATTTTAATGGTCTCCTTCACAATATTTTTAAAAATTTCCCCCTGTGACCGTTTAAGAATGTCTATTATCTCATATCATATTCAACATTACATATGATTGCATTGTTTCATTTTTGCATATTTTTATTCTTTTTAACCTAATAGGCATACACGTTTCAGGTAAATTTTTATTTTCTGATTATGAGTGATTCTTAACATCTTTCCATCTGCTTATTTCCATTTCCATGTGTTTGACCATTTCTATATGAAGTGTTAACCTTTTCCAATTGATCTGGAGGAAGCTTTTATGCATAAGGCTACCAGCTCCTTCTCTGGACTCCCCTTGATCTGCCCTTCTGGTCTGTCACATGTCTTTGCATTTTCCTTGTAGATGTTTGCTTTTTTTTTTTTTTTGCTTGTCTTATTTTTAAATTTCTACTTGTTTGCTATATGCATGCTTTTTCCCCCTAGCTAAATCTTTCCATCTTTTTTCTTCTTTATGATTTCACCCTCTGATTTAAGCTTAGAAGTCCTACTCCTTCTCAAGATCATTTATTTCTTCTGCTTCATAGGGGGCTTTATTTTCTGTGTTAAAGCTAGGATACATCTGGACTTAATTTGGGTATATATTATGTGCACTAGGATTCTTCTACCCCATAGGATGCCCTTGTAAAAATAAGAAAAAGATGACTTTTTCTCAGAAAAAAAGAGTTAATATACTATTTCTCAATGATAAGAGGACTATGTGTCACATCCTCTGCTAGACCCTGGGGATGTGAACACAAGGACAAGGTCTCCAGGGAAGATGTGCCTCTTCAAAGGTTCTCCTTGTGCTGAGAGGGGGTCTGGCTTGCAGGCGTCGGAGCCAAGCTTGGCTGAAGCCTTGACATTTTCAACTAACCGAACAACGAGGTGAGGAGCATAAATTATTGTTTATAAAATAACTTATTAATAGAAAATAAACATTAGTAATTACATAGCGATTCATGGCAACGGAAGGTATTTGTAGTTTAAATTGAGAACTTAGCAATATTATTGTCATAAATTATGCAAACAGCAAAGGACATAAACTACAACATGAAAGGTTCAAAGTCTTAGCCAGGACATGACTGATAAGAGATCTGTTTATATTTTATTTATTTTTCTTTTTTAAAAAATATGTCTATAGATGAATACACCAGTAGAGAAGGCTGTCATTGTTCAGTGGCTCTGGTCATATTTGATATTGCTAGATTTACAAGATCTTTCAATAATTGAGCTTGTTCTTTCTCTCCAAGTCTTAAGTAGGATGATGTATATCGACCATATCTGAACTAAGCACATGACTTTCATTTGATGAAAAATTGCCATAATATGCTAATTTATGTTCAAACAGGATTCTTTACTGCCATCTGCTTGAAAACTCTCAAATACATACAAAGACTCCAAAGACAGTCAACAAATTCATAATGCAAACGTGAAAAACGTTAAAAATAATAAAATGACGTAAAAGGCAGACTCTTCATTGCGGCTCTCCTCCTTGTGAGTTACATACCTGGACATCTGGGTGACACCCCAGCAACTCTGCCCCCTCCTTTCAAAAATGCTTACTTAGAGGTCGCATCACCATTTATTAAACAGTTTGTTTTTCTCATTGACTTCGAATACCACCTCGAAGCACATGTTGAATTGCTATGCATACTTGGGTATCGTTTCTGCATTTCTTCTTCTACATTTTGATCTCTTTGTATTTGCACAATTACAGCATTGTCTTAATTCTATACTTTGTCTAATATATGGTAAAATAAACTTCTTCTCATTATTCATATTTTGTTTGTTCAGCAATTTTCTGACTATTTTGAATGTTTATCCTTTACATTGAAATTTCAAATCATTTTATTCATTTCCAAAACCAACCTCACACACATACACACACACAAATTCTGCTGGAATTTTATTGGGATAATGTTTAGCATAAAGAATAATTTGGGGAGTATTGTCATTTTTACAATATTGAGTCTTCCTGAAAACACAGTATGCCTCTCCATTTATTAAAATCTTCTTTTATGTTCCTTATTAGAGTTTTACAGTTTTCCTCATATACTTTTCCCGTGCATTTCTTGGTAACTATTCCTAGGTCCTTCATATTGTGGTTTTGCTATTGTTCTATGGAGTCTTATATCCATTTTATCATCAGAATGATTGTCATTGGCATATAATAAGGCAATTAACTTTTGTTTATTTTAAACTATGTATGTCACTGAAAACTTAATATTTTTAATATTTATTGTGATCTTTTTGCATTCTTACATTTTTCAATCATTATTTTTTTGCAAATAATGAAAAACATGCTTCCCCATGCGAACATTTACACTTTTTATTTTGCTTTTCTGATCTTATTCAATGGGGTTCACACACCCTAAACCATGTAAAAGCAATAGTGGCGATAGTAAATGCACAGAGGCTCTGGTGAGCTGTTTTTCGAGAATGTGTTCATCCAATGAAAGACGTCACCCTCTGTCATCTGGCAGTTTTCTCTTTCTTCCATAGTCCTTAGCAGGCCCAGCAGGCCTTGGCTGTGGAATTCAGCAGGTGGGAGACTTGGTGGACTGAGGATGGCCAAGGGGCCCCAGATGCTTAGGTTAGATAATGAAGGAACATCCCTCCTCAGAGCCACCTGAGCCTGAGCGTCCCTCCTACTCAAAAGCAGCCAATCCCCACCCCCCATAGCAGGGGTATGTTGGAGATTCCCCCTAAACTGCCAACAGGTAAGGTGAGCAGGAGCCTCTTTGCTCTGTGACTGTGGGTGCGAGAGGAAGCAGGCGGCGCTGAGCAGTTGCCTGGGTACCGAGGCCTGGCTCGCATTCTGTCAGACTGGCTCGACATCTCGATTCCCTTCTCATTCACTGATTCAGAAAGCACCAACTATGTGTCACGTCCTCTGCTAGACCCTGGGGATGTGAACACAAGGACAAGGTCTCCAGGGAAGATGTGCCTCTTCAAAGGTTCCCCTTGTGCAGAGAGGGGGTCTGGCTTGCAGGCGTCGGAGCCAAGCTTGGCTGGAGCCTTGACATTTTCAACTAACCTAACAACAAGGTGAGGAGTTCACCAGGCAGATGGGAGGAGGAGGCTTGGCACGTGTTCTGGGGGTAAGAGGGAGAGGCTAGGGTGATGCGGCAGGGCGTGGGGATGAGCAGCAGGAAGGCACCACCACTGGGGACTTGCCTTCTGAGCTCAGAGCTCCGACCACGTCCCTCGCACCTGGAGAGCCTGCCTTTCTTTCCTCATGCCAGAGGCTGGCACGTTTGACCACCTGCTTAAATGGTTTTTTTCCTAGATCCTCTACAGATGAGTATAAATTAGAACGGCCATAAGTTCTAGAGTCTTGAATCGCATCAGTGTGACTGCAGCAATCCTCAGACTTAATTATAAAGTAGGTTTGCCTTGTAGATTCTCAGCTCACCATAAAACTGGGTGATCTTTACTGGGACTTCTAGCAAACCCTACAAAACAAGTCCCAGACTGCATTCTGACCGCCAGCTTCCCTGGTAACTTCCCAAAGTCTCTTGAAAACCGACATCGTTAACGGGTGCTGGGAGGGGTTCGGGAAGCTGAGGGACTCCCTTGCCTGGCCGCTGGAGTTTCATTCAAGGGAACACCCAAATTATCTAGTGAGTTGCTCTTTATCCCATTCAACCTTGTTCTTTTAACTGAGTACAGGCTAATGATTGTGAACAGGGATTAAAGCCCCTTATTTTAAAGAACGACTACTTCCCATTTGAATTACTTTTAAACACACCATTTTGCCTCTAATTTAAAATGAATAACAGGCTTAGAGCAGACAACAAAAGATCATTAACCTCATAAGATAAGTGTATCAGGAATTTTGTGTTTTGCCAGCAAATGGAAGAGAACGGGAGAAATGTGCTAATGGGGAGATTTTTTTTAAGCATCATTATCTGGGGGACATCTTTTTTGGTATTCAAATAAGAAAACGGAATTCTCTCCAATGCCCACTTGAGCTTTTGTTCTGCTCTAATTGAAAGCAAACCTGTACATGGAAAATGATCCTTGTAAATGTGAACGGTTTAGTTTGGGTTAAAAAAAATTAATCTTTTTTTTTTTTTTTTTTTGGCAGAGAACAATTATCTTAGAGAGTAGTTTTCATCTTGTTGTTTGTCCTCTTGTTTCATTTTCTGGCTTAATAATAATTCAGAATAAAAGTGTGATTTCACAGTCCTGGGTTTTGACATTGAAGATACAAAAATCCAAGGGAAAGAACAGCAGGTAATGTGAGGAAGCTCTGGACTCAAAGATTCTGGAATTTTGCTTTTTATTAAACATGTGTTTCTAGAAAATGCTTCACTTTTATAAACCTTTAATTATTTTGTTTGAATGTGTCTGTGGATAGAGAAAAATCAGTAAGAATGGTGCTTTAACAAAAAAGCAGAGAAAAAGCAAGACGGTTTGGAAACAGAAACAGAACCAGGTAGAGACAGGGGGACAGGCTGAGAGCATGGAGGGCTGTGGGGTGTTTCTAGAAGCTTCTGGATTCCTGGGGAAGGTGGGCCCACCGTGCCTGTGGCTGGGCTGGCCTGGGCTTAACCCTCCAATGCACAATGGGGGTCCCACAGACTCTATCCTCTCTGCTTCTCCCTGTGGCTGGGCAGGCGATGGCCCTGCACGGCAGCCTTACACCGCATAGGAGGGCTGCAGTGTGCATGGGGCTCCGGGAAGAGGCCGGGGTGCCGGGCAAGGCCGAGAGGGGTGAGCCGCTGTCTCTTCTGGGCTTTCAAAAACTCCTGTCAGTTGGCTACTGACTTCCTAATGCACACTCTTCTAATTCTTAATTAGAGCAACATAGCTAATTAATAAGTTTTTTCCAATTATAAATCAACTTAGGATCAGAACTCTGGCTTTGCATGTAATTTCCTATAATCGCTAAAGCTACTGCAAAAACATGCCTCCTGCCAACCGGAACTTTTTTATTTAACACAGACAGACAAGTTCTCACTGGGTTTACATTTTACAGCAAATTATCTCTGTTGGGATTTATGAAGAGAAATTAAAAAATATATATATACATATATATCAGAGTTCCCCCCCCCTTCTTCTCCCTCCCCTCTTCTTGCTTAAACAAAATAGCATCCTTACAGGATCATTTCTCTTAGAGATTTTAAAGGGAATTTGTCTTAATAGTTTCATGTTATTGCAGGGTAGGAAAAGAGAAAGAGCAGGTGATAATTCGTTTTTGTTCATAACTGTTACCACCTTTTTCATGGTTCCTGCAAAAATGAATTGGGAGGTGCCAGCTTGCTGTTCATTTATAGAATCTTAACTGGAGAGACACTTCTCTTTTTAGTAATGGAGAGTAATTAAAGGTGGGCCTGTAGACCAGGCACCAGCTCTGGTGACATGTCACATCCTTGGCTGCCACAATTCCTCAGTGGTTTATCAAAGACTACTCCTTTAATATGGAGATTACACTTATGTACTTGTCTGAACTTGAAAGGCATTTGCCTAATTTACTTATTAATGAGATGTAAATCTATTTGTATGGCACGTCACAAGTTTCCCCGAAATCGCTGCTACTTAACCGGTGATAAACCCTATGATTTAAACGAAAAATAATACATTTAGCTTTCCACATTCATTCTGTTAAAAATTGATATAGTCTATGTTAAATTTATTAATATTGCTTGCTGTCATTCAGTTTGCAGCTCTTGGTGAAATACGACTTGACAGCGGCCGCATTAAAGATGTATGCCATTGTATTCAACAAAGATTAATGAAGCCCGGTAAAAATAGCTGTAAAAGAGAAAGTGATCCGAATGTAAAATCAGTGAATTAAATGAGGCCGCGCATACCATTTGTTAATATGCATGAGGAGGGAGGCAGCGAATGAAAATGTCTCTATGCAAAGTTCATTTGGGAATGTTTCAATATTGTCTGGATATCCCGCAACTACTGAACAACGGCCTAATGGAGCAGCGTCCACGCAGACTGGGTGCGCCCCGGGCCCAGTGCCCTCCTTGGTATGGCCGGCTGGGGCCGGGGCAGACGCAGGCAGCGAGGGGACCCACGCGTCTCCTCATCCTGATGGTTTTCTCCAGGTCTCTCTCCGGCGCCTCCTCCTCAAGACCCCTTGCCTGCATCGGCCTCTGTCTGTGTGAAGGAGAATGAGCTGGGAGCGTTTCCGCTGGGGGTTAGGCTCCAAGTTCAGGTGCTGGCGATACCAAGTCGGTGCTGAGCTTGGAGTCAGGTTGTAGACCAGAGATGGAACCTTTCTGTGCCTTGATATTTTCCCCTCTAAATGAAGAGAGAGCTTAGCATTCCACCATTCAAAGTACTTGGACATCATAGATGAAAGACCTACATGAGTCCAAATTATTCGTAAGGCACTTAAAGAGCACAGAGCCTGGGGATTTCACCCCGGCTGATGCGTCGGTCTGTCTGTTTGCATGACGAGCCTATTCTATTCTGCCACTGCTGTATTGAAGGATCGGGTAGTGCTTTCTTTGTACTATTTGGAGGGGATGATTTATTTCCGCAGTTCTCATTATAAAATACTGCTGGTGTCATACCCTGCCAGGTTAAGACTTTCAAATAAATTAACAGTGACAGAAAATTGTATGCAGTAATCATAATATAAACCCGGCATGTTTATCAATCGAGGAGGTGTTTTGATCGATTTAAGCCATTAAGGAGAGGTATTTCTCCCAGCTTTGCCTACAAGGAGGTCAAAGGCTGTCCAGGAGAAAATAGTTTGAAGTGTTTTGTTTGGCTTTGTTTTTCGAATTTGCTGGGGATGGGGTGGTTGTTGTTTGCACGTGTGTGTCAGTTTTAATTAACAGAGTCAATGGCAATAGAGTAGCTAGTGCTGCTGCCTGACTGCCAGCTCAGAGGCAGTTGGCGGGGAGGTGCACACATGTTGAGGGTGGCAGCCCCGAGAAAGTGCTGCCTAGAGCACTAAATTTCCCAAAAGGGTGAATACAGGTGTTCGTGCTCAGAACGGTTTAGAGGGATTGTTGTTCAGCAGCTCAGCAAATGTCACCCATTCTGCAGTCTCAACAGGTACGGAGAAGCCAGAAGAATTTCCCAGATAATGCAAGAATGCCCTGCATGGGGGCTGGGCAGGTCCTTCCCTGGGTCAGCCTCCATGAACCACGTGGTGGGACTCAGTCCCAGTAGCTGCAGCAGGGACAGGGACCAGGGCAGGGGAAGTGGCTGGGGAAGGGAACATTCCCTCCTCCGGGATGTTCTCCCAAGGCCAGTATTTGGCCACTATTTTAAGGTGATCATTAGACCTAAGAGTGGTTAGTGCTGTAATTAAAAGCCATGGGAAGTCGGGTGCAGTGGCTCATGCCTGTAATCCCAACACTTTGGAAGGCTGAGGCAGGCGGATCACTTGAGGTCAGGAGTTCGAGACCAGCCTGGCCAAAATGGTGAAACCCCGTCTCTACTAAAAATACAAAAATTAACCAGGTGTGATGGCACATGCCTGTAGTCCCAGCTACTCGGGAGGCTGAGGCACAAGAATCACTTGATCCCGGGAGAAGGAGGTTGCAGTGAGCCGAGATTCTGTCACTGCACTCCAGCCTGGGCAACAAAGTGAGACCCCATCTCGAGAAAAAAAAATGCCATGGGAACATGCAATGTAAAATAAAGCGGCATTTTGATGGCTTGGACACCCTACCAACAAACATCAGGTCCCATCTCCCTTGGGCCTGGTCCCTGCCCCAAGCTCATAGCTAATCCAGTAATTTCCACCTGGGTTTGAACCCTCCAGGCCTCAGACTCACTGCCATTTCAGAGTGGGCTTTGAAGGAGCCAGGTGAGCTGGCATCCTCTCCACCTGCTTGGCAACTCAGCCTCGCAACCTTCCACTGCCCTCTGAGGAGCAACCTTTGGAGCCAGGCTTCCCATTGGAAGAAGTCCCAGTCATAATAGGCTGCATCCGAACCTTTGCTGGGCCTCACCTCTCTCCACCATGGTGCCGACACACACTTGTGGGTGCGTGGGCCTCCCTGTCCATGCTCACTGTGGCATCAGGGACAATGGCAGTCTAGGCCCTCCTTGGAGACACTTTCTGGAAGCACAAAGCAAGGAGACCAGGAGGACCCCCGACACTCCAGGCAACAGGACATCAGCTCATGGAGTCCAGGGCTGCAGGGACCTTCAAAGTCACTTTTTAATCCTTCTCCCATTTACTTACTCCAAATCCTGGCTGGGCTGTCCTTTCTGATTTGATTAGGATAAGGATGACTGTTCTTCTATAGAAAGTGAAGTTACATTGATTCCATATCCAGAAAACTTAGCCCGTTGTCCAACTTTTCCCAGTCAAAGAAATGGAAATGGGGAGATGTTACCTCTAGACTCATAGCAACCACTCTTGGAAGTGGTCAGCTCTTTGGGCTGGTGGACACATCCTACAGGAGGGCTCAGTTGTTTTAAGGCAGATTTAATGAAGAAACAATGCCCAGCACCTCTGCTCTTATCCAAAAGATCCCTATGGATGATTTTCTGGGATTTCACCCCAGGGGGCTAGGAAGTCACAGGCTCCTTCTGTTATCACATGATGGGGACTGATTATTCTCCTCCTTGGTTCCCAAGTTAATCCCGCCAAAATGTCCAAGTCGTTTTGCAGGTGACTGCGTCTGCAGAAGCCACAGCCCCATGAGTCCTCAACACCCCTCTGGTAACCTTTCCTCCTCTGGAAAAGGACTGTAGTGGCAGGTCACTCATCCAAAATCACATTTCAAAGTTAAGGAAGCTGAAATGTAGACACTTTGAGATGCATCCACGGTCGCATGGTGAATTTAAACAGGACCCTACTGGTCCAAGCTCAAGACCCTGATCAACCAAGTTTTCAGGGGACAAGACCAAGACTGGGATTCTGTCTTGGACTTGAAAAGGCAGGTGTTACAGTCAAGAAGAAGGGAGAGTGAACTGAGAAAATCTCAGCGCATGTCCCTTTATGCCCTAAGCTTCAAATACAATCACAAGATTGTTAAAGGAATAAGGGTATCTTTGTGCTGTTTGGATTTAACGTTCCTTTTTTAGGGAAAACGTTAAAAATAAAATGAAATTCAGATGTCACTTATTTAACTAACCTCTGAGCTATTACATGGAATGAGTTTGTGACCCAAAAATTTGTTTTAAAGGATTCAAATGAACTGCAGGATGGGCAATTCTTGAGTAGTAAAAGTCTTACATTCTGAACGGAATGCAGTTGTATACACTTTGTAAACAAGTGCCTCAGAAATACCAGTTTTGCACGTTTGCTGTGGCTTTGTAGTTAGGACATTAATTAATGACCAAATAGAGAAATGTCTGTGCGCCCAGCAGATGGTAAACAAGCCCAGGAGAACATTACCATCTGAATTGCAAAGAAGGCTGGCAGCTTCCTGTCCCCACACCCTGCCCGGATCTGCCAGCCTGTTCCTAAGAGCGGTGGCTGTCGCTCACACGGATCCTGAGTGGACTGGAGATGGGCTGCCAGGGGCTGCCATTCTTAGGATCAAGGGCCGCAGATCTTTCCATCAGAGTGTGGGAGGAGGCACAGGTCAGTAACTGACACAGGATGCTGAGTTACCGGCTTCTATTTCTCTCTCTCTCTCTCTCTCTCTCTGTTTAATTATAAAGCTACAGGGAGGACGCTCTGGTGAAGTCTGACCTCTGAGAGCCAGGCTGGCTTTTCTCTCTTTCTGAGCTCAGGGGCATTGCTGCTAATGAGGGTAGAGAAGGCACAGATACGACAGAGGCAATAAATGCCAAGGACCCACCCACGAGCCATGTGTGGCCTGTAAGCCTCCAACCCTCTGCAGCACCCCATGGCCAGCAGGGTCTCTCCCCCAAAGACAGGGCCAGGGTCACCAGATGCAGGTCATGTGTGTCTTGCCCTGGAAGGTGACCATCTGGGCAATGGGCGGTGCTCAAGAGACAGGGAACCACATTTCTAAGCTCAGCACTACAGGGACGGCTGAATAATGGCTGGAATTAGCAGAATTTATTGGTCTTAAGAAGCCTGTGGAATAATCAGCTTCTGGCTTTGTTGTCAACAAGGTATCCTGAATTGAAGCAAATGTCACTCAATCAAAATGTTGAAGGCAAATGGTGATGCAGAAACTTTCTTTTATTCTCAAATGCAGATTTGGTACTTTGATTTATACGTGACCATCCTGTTTACTCTTTAAGCAATTCATTTCACTAAATTAGAAACTGTACAAAATATACACTCACTGTCTACCTGCACTGATATATGAATATAGGTGTGTTTATAAATAGTTCAAGGTAGAGAATAGAAAAACATTGATTGCATAGTTCAAAAATTAGAGACAAACTTGCCTTAGGTGTTTTGAAATCAGTATGCTTAGTTCTTAACTATTTTTAAACTTATTTCTCTTTTTCCCTTCATGTCTTTCTGAGATATAACCTCATAAATACTTATACCTCTGTATTTTATTTCCAAATATTTACTTTCCCTGATTTTTTAACTACAACAACTTCAGAGTTTAAAAATAAACAAGTTGGGGCATAATCAGTGTGCACAAACAATTCATTAATAATTAAAGTCATCAGTCAGTTGGCATGTGTGGTCAGGACCAACAGGGACATACATTTTTTAAGCCCCAGAGCAGAAAAAAGAAACGTAGACATTAGAAATGTCTAGAAATGATGGGGAAAGGGCAGGAGACAGGGCCGTTTGGCAACCATTCTCACTGCTGGAAACCACTGCCACCAGCAGCACTGCCCACTGATTACAGAAAACCTTTGGGAGTTTGTTTTGTTTTGATTTGTTGGCTGAAGATGATATTGATGAAAAGTTGTATCTCAAAATGGCCTGTTTATAACATTGATAGTCAACGGTTATAGAAGCCGTACTGCGGAGAGCAAGCCTTTTACCCACATTGTCATAGTCCATCTCCCTCCAGCCACATGAAGTCTCACTGTCACTCTCACTAAGCCTCTTTTCATTGATGGATGAACTGAGACCTGGAATCAAAAACAAAGTGGAAGACTCCAGTAGGCACTATGTACCTAGAATAATGTCTCTCACTGTTACTTATTGAGCAAATTTAAAAATTAGCATCATGCAGAGATGGCTGAGCCATCCCATGCGGAGATGTGGGCGGGAGAGGCTGCACTGGGCTGGTCAGTTCAGCAGCCTCAAGATAGTCTCATAGAAGCCTGTCCCGCAAAACTGTGAACCCCCTGAGGGCAGGGCGGGTTACTTCTCACCCCACCCTCCACCCTCCAGTACCCCCATCAAGCCTCATAGCAGAGAGCCAGGTAAGCACAGGAGAGTTCTGTCTCAATCTGAAAATCGTTAATCGGCAGATTTGTCTTTTTATCCTGTAACTCAGCACATGTGTTTTAGCCCTGACTGCTCAAAAAACATGTAAGGATATGGACTCTTTTAGACTCTCATTAGATTGGCTTGCTGATTTATTTTTCTTAAGCACCTTTCTGTGAAAGTTCCCATAAAGTCATAATAAACATGAGACATGTTGACTCAGTGCCTAGAAAGCATCTTCTCTTTTTTCACCTGCCTTATCTCATTTGAGCCTCAGAACAGCCCCCTTAGTGATGGTCTTACCTTCACAGCATATAATTTTTTTGTTTTGTCTAGGAAGTTATGATTACTTCTATTTTCCTGCTGCTTATAATTTTGGTTGTGACTCAAAACAATTTTAATGAAAATGAAAAACAATGTAATTTTTTTTTTTTTTTTTTTGAGACGGAGTCTTGCTTTGTCGCCCAGGCTGCCGTCCAGGGTTGCGATCTCGGCTCACTGCAATCTCCACCTACTGGGTTCAGCGAAACTGCTTCTCAAACTGTGGATCCAGACAAGGTGAAGGACCCTGGTAAACTGAGGACAATGTTTGTAGCAGAACTCCCCAAAACTATCGTCACCGACTCATGACATCACACAGTTAATAATGCAGGAGCACACATGCTCCTCTGGTGGAGAGAACTTTTGGATCTTGTTCACTGCTATCATCCCAGGACTTAACAGGGCACTTGATAAATGTTTGTTAAATAAATAAATGCACATCACGCGTTTCCACCCAGAGTACCCCTACTGGAGTCTCCCTCACCACATCAGCAGGGCTCTGTCCCAGAAATCCCTAGTCCTCTCTTTTTTTTTTTTTTTTTTTTTTTTTGAGACGGAGTCTCTTACTGTCGCCCAGGCTGGAGGACAATGGCCCAATCTCGGCTCACTGCAACCTCCGCTTCCCAGGTTCAAGTAATTCTCCTGACTCAGTCTCCTGAGTAGCTAGGATTACAGGCACACACCACCACGCCTGGCTAATTTTTTGTGTGTTTAGTAGACAGGGTTTCACCATGTTGGTCAGGCTGGTCTCCATCTTCTGACCTCGTGATCCGCCCACCTCAGCCTCCCAGAGTGTTGAGATTACAGGCGTAAGCCACCGCGCCCTGCCCCCCAGTCCTCTCTTATGCGTTGACTCCTGCTCGGCACCCGGGATGTGCCGAGTGACTGATGTTGTCAGTGACCTTTCCACTGTGCCCTCCGACTTCCCCACCCAGATAGGAAGTATTTTCAATAGGACGTCTGTTGGCTGAGAAGGATTTCTTTTCTCACCCATTTGAAAGCTATCCACTGTGAAATGTAGCCAGCAACCTGCCACCAGCAATAAATTAAAATCAATGAAATTCCCAGTCTGAGCTTTTGCAAATTTAGGACTGGCCTTCTCTGCGTGGGTGTTATGCTGAGGCTTGATGCAAACCACACTCCTTATCTCTGACTTTTTAGGCGGCCTTCCTTCTGCTACCACTTGCAGGTGAGAGCAGGTGAGCCCTGTGTCTGCATTTATACTTGGTATTTGGTGACAAATCATTTTTATACCATCTGTCATCACTAGAAGAAGCCCTGACATTCTCCCCTCCCTAGGAAGTCCATTGGCAAAAGCTTCATGAACCAAGATGAAGGCAGAATCACAGTTCCAGGAGACAGTTCTCCTAGCGGAAGCTGGGTCTCCAATTCCTGAAGCTTAGAGTAATGGCAATACCATCTAATGTATGTGCTTTCAATATACAAAACCCTGTCACATTTATTGCGAGTGCATTTAAGCCTAAAACAACCCACCAAGGAGGATATGAACATTTTATTTACAGCTGAGACAGCTGAGACTCAGAGAAGGGAAGGGCTAGTCCAAGGCTACGTAGTCAGAAGGAGAAGAACTGGAATGTAAACACACACTTGCTGGCTGGAATTTTATTGCAGGGGAGACAGAAAGTTTAAGGACAGTTTCTGTCTCTGTTTTCAAATGGCATCTTTCTTTTGTGAAGACTTGGGTATTTGCCTAGGAAACCAAAGGCCTCCCTCTGAGGACCACATTCAGACCTACCCAAGCTTGTCCACAGGCAGGCCCTGTTCTTCTGCTGGGACCCCTCCCCGAGGCAGGGGCTCTCAGGTTGACTGGGGCTCACAGGGCCGCACAAAGCCCCCTTGTGTCATCAGGATCCCCATCTCAGAACTAGAACCTGGTACAGAATAATAACATCACAACAAGACTGACCAAGGACGGGGGAGCCAGCCTAAATTACTCCTCCTCTCTTGGGTGAGCCCCCTGCAGAGACCTTTCCAGCTGCAGACACCAGCCTTACCCAATGGCCACTCTTTCCTGGCAGCCCTCACCCCTGGCTGACCCAAGAGTGCAGAAAGGTTTGGCTGTCCTGGCTCCACTAGGAACAGATCTTGAGGGCGGTTCCAGCTCTGGGACACACGAGGAAGTGGAGCATGGCAGCTTAACCTCTCCCTCCATCCAGTCCTGCCTTCTCCCTGCCCTTCCTTCCACAGGCACTGATGCCCACGCCCGCCCTCAGAACTGTCCTCCAAGTCTGCCTCCTGCACCCTAACCGGAGGCACATCTTGAGGCGACGTCACCTTGATGAAGTGTCCTCATCACCCTGGCATCAGCCAGGCGACAGTATCCCTGCCCCTTGCTTCTGGAATGACAGCAAACTGTCGCCTCTCTCGCGGGACAGGGTCTGCCTGTCTTCAGTCCCTGGGCTGCCTGGAGAATAATCACTCACTCTCCCTCTCTGCACCTTTTGCTCTGCCAGGCTTGGACATTTATTCAAGCAGGGTTTTATTTTTTCACTTCTGTTTGCCTATGTTAACATCTACATTGAAGCAATGCCTGAGTTATCACCGCAGCTTCCACTTTTGCAGTAAGAAGTTCATCAAATCCTTGCCCCATGGCACCTGGGTGGCCTAACGGCTGGACCTCAAAGGGCAGAAAAATTCCCAGTTCTGCCTGGGAGAGAACCACACTCTCCCAATGCGGGGAAGCCGGAGTCATGCCCCATTCCCCCACACTGAAGGAAGAGCCAGGATCCTTGATGACACCAATAAAACCTAGCTTCCAGTTCTGCTTGGTGGAAAGCCAGGTAATTCAAGAGGGAAAGCACAACTGGAATTCGGGGGCTGATTTCCGAGTTCTCTGCCCACACACCCTCGGCTCCAGCCCTGAGCCCAGGCCCGGATGCAGTTCCTTCCCCTGCCCCGTCACACACTGTGTGTGGCTTTTGGACAATCAAGGGGAGCTAGGAAGGAGCTTCTGGACGTACTCAGAACAAGTGGATGCCGGGGTGCCCACAGAACAGAAAGAAAAAGCAAAACAAAACAATGCAGTGTTTGGCCCTTTGCTATCATTTCATCACAGCATCCCCCATCGCCACTTCTCCACGGTCTCACTTTACGCTGTTTAGGTTACCTGCGGTCACCCTCGGTTCAAGAATAAGTGAGTACAGCACAATAAGACATTTTGAGAGACAGAGGAACCATATTCTCATAACTTTTATTACAGTATATTGTTACGACTGTTTTGTTTTATTATTAGTTATTGTTGTTCATCTCACTGTATCTAATTTATGAATTAAACCTCATCATAGTCATGTATATACAGAAATAAAAACGTAGTATATACAGGGTTCAGTCCTATCCAAGGTTTCAGACATCCACTGGAGGTCTTGGAGCACAACCCTGAGGATGAGGGGGGACAGCTGTAATTGTAACTGCATTTGCCCTCTGCCAATCAGCTCTAGTTCTATATTTGTTTACAAATTAGATAACAGGGAAGATACATAAAGCCATAAGAAGGGCCTTTCAGCAGGGAAAATGGTGAATAACAACCAAAAAAGCTTAGCTAAATTATGAAGGTAAAGGCTAAAGGCAGGACTTCGCCAGAGTTGTTGGCCTGCAAAAAAAGACACTGCTCATCAGTGAAACACATTCTAGGGCTGGCCTTCCAGGGACTCTGTGCTGATGCAGGTGTGCCCACAAAGAATACTACCTGGTGATGTTCCAGAATCCTGATCTGGGCCGGCAGGATGGCTCACGCCTGTAATCCCAGTACTTTGGGAGGCCGAGGTGGGCAGATCGCCTGAGGTCAGGAGTTCGAGACCAGCCCAGCCAATATGGTGAGCCCTCCTCTCTACTACAAATAAAAAAAATTAGCTGGGTGTGGTGGCATGTGCATGTAGTCCTAGCTACTCAGGAGGCTGAGGCAGGAGAATCACTTGAACCAGGGAGGCGGAGGTTGCAGTGAGCTGAGATCACGCCACTGCACTCCAGCCTGGACAAGAGAGCGAGACCCTGTCTCAAAATAGTAATAATAATAATAATAATAATAATTCTGATCTGTCATAAATCTTGTCTTTTCCTTAAAGAGCATGAAAAAAATGTTTCCCACGCTAGACGGAAATTGCGATCTCTTCCGCTGAAAATAATCAATGCAACGCAATTTCCCGTTTCCACCACCTGGTCTTGGAAGACAGGGACACTGAGATATCCCAGCTGGGAGGACGGTGCTGAGAGAATTGTGCAAGCAGAGACTAGTGTCAGCCTTTGCTTGGAACAGCTCCATTGCATTTTTATGATATAGTTTAAAGGGAGCTGGTGGGTACAATTGATTCTTGTCCTCACATTTTACGTCAAAGAACCTCCATTGGCAGTTCAGGTCACCGAAATCACAAATGCAGTGGATTTAATGGCCCAAGTTTGGTCTCCAGTGATGAGCGTCATAGTTACACAATTGCAATCTTCTGGCAGGTTTTTGTTGGTAATAAGTTTGAACTAATCTACTTTTAGAGAAGGCAGGAGATGGACCCACTGAAGAGACAAGCAGCAAAGTCCAGCCCCATTCACTGTGCAGTCTCCTGCAAGGTTAATGCAGAGATACCTGCATGAAAACCGCTTTGCCCCACATTAAAAGCAGCTTATCCTTGGGGCTCACCTTACCACTGCTTCAGCTGCAGGTCTTTGCTTAAAGACTTACAGGCAAAGCACTTACAGTTCCCAATCCAGTGACATTTGCAGCTTACTATAATTTATTGAATATCGTCCAAAGAGCAAACACAGGGTTTATCCTGGTGGCGTTTTAGTTGGGTTGTAAATGTTTGCCAGTTACCAAGAATAGAAAGAAAGGGTGAGACAGGGACACAGAAAGAGATTGAAAGAGAGAGGGAGGGAGAGATGCAGAGAAGTGAAGATACAGAAAGAGAAACGAGACGGTTCAGCTCCCAAGATTGTGCCGAACACGATGATGATGCCACAGCTGGAGTTTTCATAACTTGGATTTGCTTCACATTCAGCCTCAGCTCCCTTTGCCCACTCAAGTCTCAGCCATCGACACTGGCGCATCTGCTAAGTTGCCTTGGTAGCCTCCTTGTTCCTCCCTGACCGGGCTCACCTGGAAGCCTGCCTCAGAGAGGGATTTGTTTCTACACCCGGGAGGGAGAGGACAGGAATGTTCTGCTCTTTCCTTTCCATAGCCAGAAGATTCTACAAGGAATAATAATTCTTGAGAAGGGGGATGAGGGAGGCAAATGGAGGTTATCTCAATTTATAAACAAGATAAATTATTTGATAAAGTTAAAAAGAAACAGCCAGATGTTCAACATCATTAGCCACTAGGGAGAATCGAATTAAAACCACAATGAGATATCACTATGTACCTATGAGAATGGCTAAAGCCACAGAGACTGAGAGTCTCGAGCTGCTGATTCTGCCCTGCTTGTGTTCCCTGAAGTCAATTTAGAGAACTGCAACCAGCACTTTATACAAAATGAAATTAATTGAATAAAATATGAGTATTAGAGAACTTATCTTAGAGGCAAGTAGAGT
Source organism: Pan troglodytes (assembly GCF_028858775.2). Classification (NCBI taxonomy): domain Eukaryota; kingdom Metazoa; phylum Chordata; class Mammalia; order Primates; family Hominidae; genus Pan; species Pan troglodytes. Next base: position 140,844,987 of record NC_072406.2, on the reverse strand, counting down.
TCTGTGAAATGTTTCTTGATGAGATGTGTGTGTTTGTGTATGTGCACGCGTGTACATATGCACATGTATGCACTGTGGATAGTGACATCAAAAAGATTAAAATTAAGTAAAAGATATGTTTCTGAATATATAACTGTATTTAATAAGCAGATTAATGACTTCTCTCACATTTACTCAGTTCTACTCTAAATTTAAATACACCAAGACCCAATATGCCCATGCTAGCATATTAAATATGGAGTTTGAAGATTCTTGTGAAAGTTAAATGTGGTGATGTTTATAGAAGTACTCTGTAAACTATAAAGCTTGCCCAGATGCAAGGGATTCTGCTGCTGATACTCTTGGAAAACTGAGGATGTTCTAAAGGGCAGCATTTTTAAGCGCCTCAGCGTTTTGTCAGTTTTAGGCCTAAGAATTAGGCAAAGCGTCCCAGAGAGACCGTTCAAAGGCTAAGTTCTAACTTCCTGTCCTGTTAGAGTGCTCTGCTCGGCCACCAGCTGATTTTTCTCTTTGCTTTGAAGATCAATCTTGTGGTCAAAGTAGAGTCACAGTTTCCCAGACCATTTCTCTTGCTACAAGCTGATCCTGTGCTGCATGAATTACCAGGCTTGCTCCAGGAGGGGTTGGGGGCTTACATTTGCATCATCATTCTTCGTTGCCTGCACAGCATCAGCCAGTGGGCATTGGGGTCAAGTGCACAATGCCAGCCACAAGTGGACATCACGCCTGATCAGATGAAGTCCCACCCTCAGCCCTTGTGCTGGCTGCATTGTGGCAGGTTAGGAGACGATGGTTCCCCCCGGGGACTCTGGTCAGAGGCTCCTTGGCAGGTGCCTGGCTGTCTGCAGAGACTTCAGGGTATCTGATCTGACAGTCCTGGCAGCCCATACTTGTCTGGCACTCTGAGAAGCTGCATTTCCACCTCCCTCCCAGGCTGCCAGAGGGGAAAATGGTGATGCTTCTCCCATTTGACAGATGGGAAGACTAAGACTCAGGGAGGCTGAAATAGTTCCTTACCTCACAAAACACATAGATGGCTAAGTTTAAATTAAAAACTGGGTATTGTATTCCCCACATCTTAGTCCAGTTCTACACCACAATGATTATAACACATTGCTCGTCTGTAAATGTCATCTAGAGCTCCAGGTAAACAAAGGATATTGGTTTATCCACCTGTAGACTGATGGCTTTTGGATACTAGAAGCATAAATGCACCATATGTCCAAGACATCTTAAGAAAGCTAAGCATCTAATTTCCTGTTGTTCTCAAAAGACTCTAGGTTCGTGTCTATTATTTTGTTCATAGATGGCATCCCAAGGCAATAGATAAGGCTTATGCTAAACCCCTTTTAAAAATACAAAAAACAAGGCATGAAGAAAGTGACTTATTTAAGGTCATGGGGCAAATTACCCAGTGCCATGACCCAGACTGCTGTTCTGCCATCGACCTGGGCAAGAAGGGCTCAGAGAGGGCTTTGGATACTGTTCAGATCCGAACCAAACAACTGGGCTTGCCCACGGCTCCACTGAGATTGGTTTTAACGTCTCCTTTGAGCCTAATGAGTACATTCTTAGTAAAGTAAAACACTCAAATACTTTCACGAATTATATCTTACAAAATGTGCCATGTCCCAGTTCCGGATGTGCAAAAACTGTAAGGCCTATTTAATATTCTCTGGCTTCTGATTCTACCAATAATATGTCGATGAATGAGAGGCATATGATCAAATCGATGTTTTTTAAAGTTTTAGGTAATTCACTGGCCAACAACACAGGAGTTCCTGTCATATACTCATGCAATATGTGGATCTCCAACAGCCTTCCAACCTGTATGTGTGTTAAGAGCACAGGTGTCTCTGAGTTTTATGAGGAAGGAGCACGGCACTGAGCTGAGAGGTGTCTCTATAGCTAACATTTCCTGGGCATGTCCCGAGCACCTACTGCTGGGTGCGCCCTAGTTTTTTCCCGGTACATTCACACTGCGTGGCCCCTCTTGGCTTGCTAATGAAGCACAAGGTTGTTACAGCGTTTGTGTATTTTGGGGGATGAGCATATTTTTTGCTGACCATAGTCCCATCTGAATAATGTCTAATAATAGTATGGGAAGGTCTAATAATAGTATCTAATAATAGTATGGGAAGAGGTTTTCCCAGGAAGCAACTATAAGATGCTCTGGCTCTTTGCCATGCAAAATGAATCTGGCTTCTCTGATGTGGGTAAACTCGTTTCAACCCAGAAGTCCTTTTGCCCAATAACGTCTCCCTATAGCGGATTAAATGTAAGAAGATGAAATCAACACTCATTCATTTTTCATGTTTATCCATTTTGGATCCAAGGCTTCATTGGAAGAAAACTCGGTGAATCGTGGCCCCCCACAGAGTTTAATCGAGGCCACGACAACGTGTGGTACCTTAGAGCCTTGGAGACCATCGGATGCTCACTCTGAAGAGGGGACAGAGTGCACAGCAGGACCGCCCCCCTCAGCCCCACCCAGTGCCTGTGCCCCAGTTCTCATGCAGGACAAAGGGCGCTCAGAGTGGCAGGCATTGCAGATTTTGTCCACTACTGGCAGCCATGTGCCCTAATTCCATAGAACCCCAAAGACCAGACAGTTGTAAGGGCCACCTGGGCGCTCCCGGCCTCCTGGGCAGCAATTCATCATCTGACACTCACCCTTGATCTTTGTTTTCCAAACTTCACAACAAAACTTCAAGAAAAAAACTATTAGCTGCAAATTAGATATTCTGGTGGAAGCCTAGAATTATTTTTCAGGACAGAGGGCTCAATTTCCCGCTCTCAGGTGTATGATTAAAATCAATTAAATCACTCTTCCAATGTCAGCCGCAAGATTCTCCTGACAAATGAAATTATGCGAGGAAAGTGTTCTCTTCCCTCTTCAGCCCCTTCTCAGCCTCCCTCTCACCGCAGAGGAGATCAAAATGCTCAGCTCGGGGATTTCCGAGATATTTTCCATAAGAACAGGAGCAATCCCGGGACCCTTATGTAAGTAGATGAGGAGGTCTCTGGTGGCCAGATTTGATGGCCTCTGTACGTGGAGATAGACTCACAACTAACGAACAGGAAATGCTACTACAGGAAATTTAACCGTTTGGGGGCTGAACCAGGCTTCTTTACATAAATTAATGTTTTCTTGGCAGGTAAATGAATGAACCCTTCAAATTCGTACGTAACCTTTTTGCATGTCTCTTTTTACACATAAGACAACCCTCCATGCGTTTTTCCTTCTGAGAAAGCTCTGTCTTATCAGCCCCGAGAGGTCTTAGTGGATTTAAAACCAACAGAGGAGCTCACTGATGCCTTCTCATCCTTCCAGAGCGTGTGCAGGGTTAGCACAAAGCAGCCAGCGCTGGCCTTGAAGAATCATGCCGGGGAGCTCTTTTCAAGGGAAAATAGAAAGCAATACATTCCCATGAAAATGAGTAGTTGCGGGACAAAGCTTTCTCATGGGCAGAGGTGCTCACATGTGGCTCTGTGCTACCTTCGGCAAATTATTTACCTGTTAATTGGTTAAAACATAAGGGCTTGGGTGTGACTTTTGCCCGAGACATTTGTCAATATCATACGCTCGTTTGGTTTGACTTTTCCCCTACTGAGGATTGAACCAATGTTGGCTCCATTTTGGAAGTGTCCCATCCTTCCTCTCTGCCTCCGGTCCTCCATTCCTGCCCCAACTCATTGTTGCCAGTCACTCTGTGTGAGGTCCTTTGTTCCCCTTTCAAGTCCAGGACATCACAGTGAAGGAGGAGGCTTTTAGCTAGGCATGCCAAATCTTCCACAGTCCCAGCCGGAGGGCTCCCACTCAGGGCCCCTGGGCTGGCTCTGCCACCTGGAGCCCAGGAGCACCTCTCTCTCCTCCAGTCTGAGTTCAGTCCTCCTTCACACCACGGCTACCCCAGAGATGTTCCAAAAATGCTCATGCCACTCCCTATTTAACTTCATCAGTGTTTCCAGGGCTTTCTGAGGGGAAGCCCAAACTTTGCAGTGTCACCTGCAAGGCCGACCTTACTGGCCCCTGCTCTTTGCCCAATCTCATCTGCAACCCTCCCCCAACACGCCAGGGGACTGGCCACACTGCACTTATACACACCCCAAAAGTCTACTGCTGCTTTCAACTGGGTCCTTTGCAATGACCATTCTCTCTGAATGCCCAACCTCTGGTCCACCATGACAACTCTTGGCCTTTGTTCAAGTAGAAATTAGTGTGTAAGAGGGCAGACTCCGTGTAAGCCTGGAGGTGACTCCTGCTCTAAAACTCACTGGCTGTGACCTTGGATGTGTCACATAGGAGGACACAACCTCTCTAAGGCCCTGTCTCTTCTGCATCATGGCAAGGAAGGCATGCCTACCTACACAGTTGACACAAAGTTGAAATGAGCACATGGGCCGGAGGGTCAGCACAGAGCCCACTGTGGTACAACTGCCCACCAAGGGCTGCTGAAGCCTCAGCAGGCTGCACCCTCCACAATCCCCTCCCAGATGCCCCAGGCACTTGGGCACACCCTTCTCCATGCTTGTTGGTTTCAGAGCTCTATTGCATGCTTATCTAGTCTGGAGGCTGCTGAAGGGCAGGGGGCTTTGCTGCACACATATTTCTGATTGTTATGGTTTTGAACAGTGCCTGCTACCTGGCTAATGCTGATACAAGCTTCCTATTTCGGGAAATGAATAAATGAACACTGCATTTTCTGAAACTTTCAAACTTTGAATGTGAAATCAGAATTGTCAAATATCCTACAGATTTCCCCACTTGATTTGAATGTTGTCAGAGCGTTTCCTCCAGCAAAAGCCAGAGCCAATGGCATTCGCAAATCAGACTCAAGTCCTCACTCCACACTGCAGCTCTCTACAGAAGTCCCTTCTGCAGCAGAGGGGGGCACTGGCCTTGGCTGGACAAAGTCAGAGGAGCCAGTGGTACCAGGGATGACCACCTACCCCACCCCCAGTCCACCCATGAACAAAGTCCTCTGCCTCCTTCTCCAAAATATGTTCCCAATCTACCCCTCCTAGCTGCCTCCACACAGGCCCCCATACATCAAGAATGCATCACATCAAGTGCCCAGCCAGCTTCCTGCCTCTATTCTTCCCGGTCCTGCACCTGCAAGCATCTCCCTGCAGCCTCCCTCCCTGCCTAAGTAGCTGTCATCGCTCTCCCAATAAAACCCAAATGCCTTACCCTGGCTCACAAAACTGTCTGATCAACAGTGAATTGGAGCATCTTTTCATCTTCTTGTATGCACATTTGTGTATTTTCTACTGTGAATGCCCTTTTTACGTACAGAAGGCTTATCTCATTTTTCTATTTGCAATTTTGTAGATTTTAAAACAAATCTTTAAAATATCTTTAGCATTCATGTTGTCAAGACCTTCTTGATCATCTGCCTTCAGCCTTTCCATATTGTCAAAAATCTTTGGGTTTTTAATTTTTATATAGTTACACCTTTTATTTTTTTTCAATTTGTTTTCTGCCATTAGCTAAATATTTAGAAAGTCATCAGATGACTTAAGATTATGAAAATATTTTCTGGACAATGCTTTTACAGTTTCACTGTTAATGATGTTACATACATATACGTTAACTTTAGGTAACTAGTTTTCATAACAGCATTATTAAATGAACGATCCATTACCTATTGATTTCTTTGTCCTTTCACAATTTTATATTTATCTCCGTCTTTAGCATTTTCATTCTAATCCATTGATCTACCTGTTGTTTCTAACCCTGCACCATTGTATCCTGATACTAGGTTTCAATAACCTACACTAACGGTACCTCTCTTTCAAATGTTTCTGTATAATTCTTGTATGTCTATCCTAGAGAGTGAATTTCAGAATAGTTTTGTTTAGTTCCCCTCTCCCCTAAAACAACTTTCTTAGAAAAGAATATTACTCAACAATAAAAAAGAATATAATATTGATACACACTACAACAAGGTTAAATCTCAGAATAATTATCCTGGGTAAAAGAAGGCAGAAAAACAGAATATACTGTATGACTTCATTTATAAAAAATTTAGGAGATGGAAATTATATGTAGCTACAGAAAGCAGATGAGTGTTTGTTGAGGGATAAGGATGGGGAGTCAGGGAGGAGTGAGAGAAATTTTCAAAGGGGCACCAGGGAATTTTGGAAGGTGAGGTGTATACGTCTTGAGTGTGGCATGGACATACATGGAAACTTACCAAACTGCACGATTTAAATATGAGCAGTTTATTGTATTTCAAGGATACTGCACCAAAGCTCTTAAAAGAGATTGTGGACTTAGGAAAAAAATCACATTCCCCAAATTGACATCTTAACAATAATGAGCCTCCCCATGCGGGGCTTCCATCTTTGCTCTCACTGGCTCAAGTGTCATTTTCATGATCATCTTTGTACTGTCTCCATAAAGGCCTTGGATCTTTCTTGTGAACTCTATTCCATAGCACTATTTTTTTTTGTGATTATAAATAGATTAATTTTACATTTTGTTTTCTACTGACTATTGCAGATTCCTAAGGAACTGCATTTCTACGTTTTGATTTTCACTCCATGCATAAGCTCGTTTCTTTCTTTCTTTTTTTTTTTTTTCAGACGGAGTCTCGCTCTGTCGCCCAGGCTGGAGTGCAGTGGCTCAATCTCGGCTCACTGCAAGCTCCGCCTCCCGGGTTCACGCCATTCTCCTGCCTCAGCCTCCCGCTTAGCTGGGACTACAGGCACCCACCACTACGCCCTGCTAATTTTTTGTATTTTTAGTAGAGACGGGGTTTCACCGTGTTATCCAGGATGGTCTCCATCTCCTGACCTCGTGATAGCCCGCCTCGGCCTCCCAAAGTGCTGGGATTACAGGCGTGAGCCACCGCGCCCAGCCGCATAAGCTCCTTTTTGAAAAAACAAAATGAATAAACATAAAGAAGAAAATCTTACCACTGGGTTTTATAACCTGAAGCTATTGATTTTGAAATGCTTATTTTATAACTGATCATTTTATTGAACATGCTTATTATTTTTAATTTTATTCCAGTAAATGATCTTTCTTTTCGGGAGGGGGAGACTATTTGTGAACAGCCGTGCTATGCAAATAATGGTCACTTCCTCCTCCTTTCAAGAGGTTACATCTTCCAGATCTGCAATAAAATATCTTTTTTTATCTTTTATCTTTTATTTCGTTCTATGGCAATGAGCAGAATTTTCTGAACATGTTGAATGTAAGTGGAGGAAATAGACATCTTTATCCTGTTCCTAATTCTAATAGAAATGACTCAAATCTTTCACATCACATACTTTACCAATTAGTGATTTAAGATGGTCTTAAGTATTGAGAAATGTCACTTTCAATCTTGCCATGTTGAGATGACATTGAGATTAGATGCTGACATTTTTTCTAATATATTTTAGACATCTTCCTTAAAAGATTCTAATTTAATCTGTTGATGCGGTAAGTTATGTTTACACATTATGTAGCAGGAATAAATCCTACTAGTGTATTACTATTTTTCTATTCGTACAGTATTGGAAAGCATTCCTACTCTATATGTGTATTATTATTATATTAGTATGTTTAATTTGATTTGTTGTCATATTTTTGTACTCATAGTCAAAGGTAAAAGCGGTCGATACTTTATTTTCATGTGTGTATGTGCCCGTGTGTGTGTCTTTTTGAGCTCAGAGATTGCAGTTTATTCTAATCTTATAAAATGAATTCAGAAGTTGCCCAATTCTTCTAAGATCTGAGATATTTTAGGTAGCATGAGCATGAGTGATGTCCATAGAATTTAATGTCTGGTACAGGAAGGGCCCAGAGGCTGGCTTAGCAGGAGGTGGGTCCCTGACTGCTAGATTGTGGGGAAAGCCCAGGGCTCCATGCAGTTGGGAGGCACTGAGGGTGTCAAGCTGGGGTTTTTACCAAGTGGCAGAAAGTGTTTTAACCACAGTTATACAGGCTGAACGTGAACCCTGACAATGGAGCTTCCCTATCCTCCGACCCTTTGTCATGACATCACCAAGAGCCAGGCAGTGACTTCAGCAGCGCATGCAGATTTTCCTCTTTAGAGCTCACTGCACACTGCAGGCAGGTGCAAGCACGTGGGGAAGATACAAGGCATGACACGTTCTCAAGACACCGTCAATACAATAATTGGGATGGAGATCATTTTTTTTTCCATCTCTTCCATCATTTGGGGGCTATTTGGTTTTTGTTACTTCATATTTTTAAAAATACATTTATTTCACAGAGATTTTTGAAATTCTCTGGCACAGATCTGTACATGACAGCCTTTTACAATTTATTAAAGTGGCCATGGTTCCTATTAACTTATATTTCTTTACTATACTACATAGGGTTTTGTCTATTTTATGAGGTTTTTTTCTAAATGTTTATGACACCAGCTCTTTGACTTATCAGTTCTTTTTGGTTTTTTGTTTGTTTGTTTTGTTTTCCAGACACAGTCTCTCTTTGTCACCCAGGCTGGAGTGCAGTGGTGCGATCTCGGCTCACTGCAACCTCCAACTCCTAGATTCAAGCTATTCTCCTGCTTCAGCCTCCCGAGTAGCTGGGATTACAGGCATGCACCACCACTCCTAGCTAATTTTTTTTTTTTTTTTTTTTTTTTTGTATTTTTAGTAGAGATGAGGTTTCACCACGTTGGCCAGGCTGGTCTCAAACTCCTGACCTCAAGTGATCCGCCCGCCTTGGCCTCCCAAATTGCTGGGATTACAGGCATGAGCCACAGTGCCTGGCTTATTTTTAAATTATTAATATCTACTCTTATCTTTTTAATTATTTTTGTGATTTTGATTCTAAAGCATTTTAAGCATATAGTATGGTGCTGAGAATAATACAACAAAGGCCCACTAAAGTGCCACACAGATATTGAGAAAGGCAGGTTTTTGCCATATTTACTTCCAATCTCAACTGTTCATAAAATAACCCTTTCCAGACACAGTTGAAGCCACCATCACCATCACTACCTACCTCCCTCACCCCAAGGGTAACTGTACCCTTGAAAGCATTGGGTGTCCATCCACCCTGGTCAGATACCTATACGTACATGTGCATATGTATCCATAAACAATAACTATAGTTTGTTTTTGAAGTCTGTATAAATGGCAAAAACCCTATATATTCTCTTATCAATTTGTTTTTCACTTAGCATTATGAATTCAAGTTTTACACATGTAACTTTAGTTCATTTTAACAGATATTATTCTATTATATAACTTCATAAAAGTTAATTCATCCATTCTTCCATGGAGGGTATTGACATTAGTTCCAGTTTTTAGTATAGGGGAATAGTTATCCAGTTAATATTCTTATCAAAGTGTCCTTATCTGTGGAGTGAGGAATTCTTTAGGATGTGTGCCAAGGAGTAGAATTGCTGGGCCGAAGAGCAACAGATCTTCAATGCATGGACACTGCCCGACTGTGCGACAGTTCATGCCACCCTCCATCTGCAGAAATTCTTAGACAGAGGGTGGCCACATCATTTATTGTCCAAGCCAGAACACTCTGGACAGGGAAAGTGATGTCTGTGGACATTTATGCCTGACAAGAAGCAGAAACCTGAGGGGTTCGAGTTGAGCCAGCACACGTGGCAGCCATGGCCCCAGTCCCCATGTCTCTGTGTCTGCACAAACACTATCCCTAGAGGCTTTCATTCTCCGATGTCAGGTGCAGGACGGTATCTCTCTGTTCCATCAATTTGTATTTCCTTGATGACTGGTGAGGTTGGACGATGTTCTCTCATTCCATGGCAACCCGGGGCTCACTCACTGAATGCCCAGTCATGCTCTCAGTCCTGGGACACAGAAGTGAATCAGGGAGCTAGGGAGCCTAAGTAATCTATCCCCCCGGAGCTCACCTCGACTGGAGGAGATTTTATCATTTCTTCTCAGTCTGTTATCATCCAACTTCAGGCATCATGAAGAGAAATTATGCTGGATTGGGGGACAGAGGTGATGGTGTCAGGGCCCCATTGGGTAGCTTAGGGACCTGTGCCAGGCCTCTCAGAGGAAGCCTGTGCGAGGTGGGAGTCCAGGGAGGAGCATTTCAGTCTCTGGGGCCTGGAAGAGCTTTAGGTGTCTGAGGAAAGTGGTAGGAAGCGATTTGGAACAGGAAGTCAGGGGCCAGGCCATATAGAATCTTAGCCATGGTGAGAAATGTTATTTTCCCCCAAGGGTGACTGGAAAAATTGGGGGGTTTTAAAAAGAGAAGTGAGCTACACCATATATAGGTTTTTATAGTGCTCTGGGGATAGATGGAAAAAGGGAGGCCAAGGGAGAAGTTCATGAGTCCTGGAGGGAGAGGGCTGCGGATCGGTCTCAGCTATAGCTGGAAGTTGAGTTGAGAGAACTCGTTCTATTCGGATTATGCTGTAGAAGTTAAACCAACAGGATATGCTGGAGGATTCCATGAGGAATGTGAAGCAAACAGCAGAATCAAGAATGACTATTATTAGATTTTTGACGTGAGCAACTGGGCAAAGTTCTTCTCCTGTGAATTGTCTGAGCATGGTCTTTGCTTGTTTTTCTCATGAGATTTTAAACATTTTCTTATGAATTTGGCAAGTTTCTCTATTGGTATTTCATAGTCACCATTTGCCAGTTATAAACTTATAGATAATTTCTTGTCTGTGAGGTATTTTTTCACCTTATAGGAGGAAAATTTATGGCTTGAAATTTTTATGTTTTGTTGGACACTGTTAGAAGAAAATAGATGTAAATCTTCAAAGTATTGGGTTTGTTCTTCACATGTCAGTCTGGAATTCAACCAGAATTTAGGTGCATGTGAGATACAATGTGGAATTTAGGTCCATGCAAGATACAATGTTAGCATCAAATTTTATTTTTTCTATGAGAATAACCATGAGTTCTAGTACTATTTATTTAAAACCATCGTTTCTCCCAATCTTAACGCCACCACTGTCATGTATTATATACTAAGTAGTAGTCACGTACATAGTTAATTTCACAGACTTTTGATCTTGTTCCATTATTCTATTTTTCTATCACTGTAAAAATAATAAACCCTTGGATCTGGTAGATATTCCCACCTAATACTTTCTCAACATTTTCTCGGCCCTTGACAAACTGGTCAAAAATTCTTATGGACTATAAGTTTCTAGGGAAAACCACTCTTGGCATTTATATTGAAATTGAATTAATTTTTGATTAACTAGGGGTAATAATCATCGTTCTGGTACTTAGTCTTTCTTCTATGAACTTTCTATCTGCTCAATTATTTAGACCTAAATTCTATAATTCTATAATATTGTTTCTAATTTTCTCCATAAATGTCCTACATACCTTATATTTAAATTTAGGTCATGTATAGATGTTGTTGCCATCTCATAAAAAGCATCTAATTTTATCTTATTTATAATTACTTGTTACAGGAATATGGAAATGACATGAGCAACTGGGCAAGGTTCTTCTCCTGTGACTTGTCTAACCATAATCTTTACCTGTTTTTCCTATGAGATTTTAACCAGTTTCTTGTGAATTTGGCAGGTTTCTCTATTGGTATTTATTGATTGATTTGGAGTATAAAATTTTGATTCTTGTAAACTTCTGATATCTTGTATTATAAGTTCTAATAATGTCTTTAATTTCTAAGCTGACAATCATATCCACGGTGATTAATGGGGACGTTTGTTTCTTCCTTTTGAATTCTCATAACTTTCTTGCCTTTTCCTCCTCCTCACCTTTCCCCACTCTCTTTCTGTCTCTCCTCCTACTGTATTGTCTGGGGTCTTCACAATGAAGGCTTCTATATCTTATTCCTGCTTTCCTAATCTGAAATGATCTGCTTCCAGTGGATTTTACTCTAAGCACAACATTTGCTGTAAAATTTTTTGGTAGTTAGGTTAAATAAATGTATCTTCATAGTTTTTTCATTAAAATATATGTTGGACTATATTAATTTTTTTCAGAATGTAGGGAGGGAGTTTATCCCAGAGCTTTTCTCCTCTAATGTGTTAATTTGACAAACAACCTTAATAGTATTTTTAGCATTAAATCATCTTTACACTTACATGATTAAAGCCTTATTAAATCATAATGAGCTTTAAAGAAACATATCTGGAAATTTCACGGCTAATATTTTATTTAGGATTTTGAAATCTGTTTATAAGGAAGCAAGATCTCAGCTTTCCCTTCATTGTGTCATTCTTGATCTACGTTTGGTATCAGTTAAATGCTAGCTTCCTAAAAGGAGCCATGAGTGCTCCTCTCCTATTTGTTATCTGAGATGGTTTATATGAGGTACAAATGAGATTTTACTTGAAATTTGGGGTAAAATTAAAATTCACTTGCAAAAACACCTGGGCCAAATCATGTGTTTTGGGGCAGATTTTTAATGTCTTATTTAAATAATTCAGTGATTATAGATCAATTCAGTGTTTCTATTTCTCCTATGTCCATTTTGAGGATTTTTATTTTTCTATAAAACTATTTGTTATTTCTGTTTCCTAATGTATTGGCATAAAGTTTCCAAAACACAAGTAACCACTTTGTGTTTTTTGTTGTGATACATATCATAAATACCAAAATTTGCATAAAACATAAAGGTAGAATTCAGAAAGCCACATAACTATCACCAGGTCTTCAAAAACTTCCTGTGCTACAGAGCTACAAATCACTCCTTCTCAACCACAATTCCTGTCTTCTAAATGTAATCACCATGATTTTTGTGATAATCATCTCCTTGCTTTTCTTTATGGCTTTCCAACCTAAAAATACATCAATAAAGTATATAGTAGAGACTTAGGTGTTTTTGAACTTTAATAAATGGAATTGTGCTTTATGTATTCTCTTGCATATCTTCTGCTCAACATTGTTTGAAAAATTAATCTGAGTTATTGTAGATGTCACTTGCAAATTTTCACTGAGGTGTACTATTCCATTATATGCATATATCATAATTTATTCATCCATTTTACTACTGATGAACATTTGGATTATATTCAGTGTTTGCCAATTACCAATAATGTTGCATAAACAGTCTTGCAGGCATCTCCAGACCTAGAGCACATTGTTGCATGTTAGGAAATGCATATCTTCATCTATACGAGATGATGCAGAAAATATTTTTCAAAGTGGTTCTACCTATTTACACTCCCACCCACAGTGTATGAAACATTTCATTGCTTCACATAATTTGGTATTGCAGACTTCTTAACTATTGTCAACCTGATGTATGTGAACAGGAATTTCATTATGATTTTAATTTGCATTTGCATAACTACTAATAAATTTGAGGGTCTTGGCATATTTTATTAGCCATGTAGAAAGTCTTTTGCCTACATTTCTGTTAGATGATCTACTTCTGCCTTATTGATCAGGAGGGGTTCTTCATGTTTTACAGATAGTAGAACTTGTTGATTATACCTGTTACATACACATTTCCATTTTGGGTTTAATCTTTTCATTTTCCTTCTGGTACTTTTTGATGAGTAGAAGTTATTATTTTTAATGTTGAAAAACCTGTCAAACACATTTATGGTTAGCGCTTTTTGTGTCTGTTTTAAGAAACCTTCTCGGCCAGGCGCGGTGGCTCATGCCTATGATCCCAGCACTTTGGGAGGCCAAGGCAGGCAGATCATGAGGTCAGAAGTTCGAGACCAGCCTGGACAACATGGTGAAACCCTCTCTCTACTAAAAATACAAAAATTAGCTGGGTGTGGTGGCATGCGCCTGTAGTACCAACTACTCGGGAGGCTCAGGTAAGAGAATTGCTTGAACCCAGGAGGTGGAGGTTGCAGTGAGCCAAGATCATGCCGCTGTACTCTAGCCTGGGGGACAGAGCAAGACTCCATCTTGGAAAAAAATAAAAAAGAAAGAAACCTTCTCTATCCTGAGATTCTGAAGATCTTATCTTCTATTATCATCTATGTCCTTTGTTATCATTTTATTATCATCTAATAGCTTTAGACTTTACTTTTTTTTTTAATTTTAAAATCAACTTTATTGAGGTATAATTTACATACAATAAGTGCACCCATTTCAAGCATATAGTTCTATGAATGTTGAACAAGTATACACCACTGTAAACAACTCCATAACCAAGACATTTATTTTCTTTCTCTTTCTTCCTTCCTTCCTTTCTTCCTTCCTTCCTTCTTTCCTTTCTTTCTTTTTCTTTTCTTTCCTTCCTTCCTTCCTTCCTTCCTTCCTTCTTCCTTCCTTCCTTCCTCTTTCTTTCTTTCTTTCTTTTTTTTTTTAATTATACTTTAAGTTTTAGGGTACATGTGCACATTGTGCAGGTTAGTTACATATGTATACATGTGCCATGCTGGTGCGCTGCACCCACTAACTCGTCATCTAGCATTAGGTATATCTCCCAATGCTATCCCTCCCCCCTCCCCCCTCCCGACCACAGTCCCCAGAGTGTGATATTCCCCTTCCTGTGTCCATGTGATCTCATTGTTCAATTCCCACCTATGAGTGAGAATATGCAGTGTTTGGTTTTTTGTTCTTGCGATAGTTTACTGAGAATGATGATTTCCAATTTCATCCATGTCCCTACAAAGGACATGAACTCATCATTTTTTATGGCTGCATAGTATTCCATGGTGTATATGTGCCACATTTTCTTAATCCAGTCTATCATTGTTGGACATTTGGGTTGGTTCCAAGTCTTTGCTATTGTGAATAATGCCACAATAAACATACTTGTGCATGTGTCTTTATAGCAGCATGATTTATAGTCATTTGGGTATATACCCAGTAATGGGATGGCTGGGTCAAATGGTATTTCTAGTTCTAGATCCCTGAGGAATCGCCACACTGACTTCCACAATGGTTGAACTAGTTTACAGTCCCACCAACAGTGTAAAAGTGTTCCTATTTCTCCACATCCTCTCCAGCACCTGTTGTTTCCTGACTTTTTAATGACTGCCATTCTAACTGGTGTGAGATGATATCTCATAGTGGTTTTGATTTGCATTTCTCTGATGGCCAGTGATGATGAGCATTTTTTCATGTGTTTTTTGGCTGCATAAATGTCTTCTTTCGAGAAGTGTCTGTTCATGTCCCTCGCCCACTTTTTGATGGGGTTGTTTGTTTTTTTCTTGTAAATTTGTTTGAGTTCATTGTAGATTCTGGATATTAGCCCTTTGTCAGATGAGTAGGTTGCGAAAATTTTCTCCCATGTTGTAGGTTGCCTGTTCACTCTGATGGTAGTTTCTTTTGCTGTGCAGAAGCTCTTTAGTTTAATTAGATCCCATTTGTCAATTTTGGCTTTTGTTGCCATTGCTTTTGGTGTTTTGGACATGAAGTCCTTGCCCACGCCTATGTCCTGAATGGTAATGCCTAGGTTTTCTTCTAGGGTTTTTATGGTTTTAGGTCTAACGTTTAAATCTTTAATCCATCTTGAATTGATTTTTGTATAAGGTGTAAGGAAGGGATCCAGTTTCAGCTTTCTACATATGGCTAGCCAGTTTTCCCAGCACCATTTATTAAATAGGGAATCCTTTCCTCATTGCTTGTTTTTCTCAGGTTTGTCAAAGATCAGATAGTTGTAGGTAAGTGGCGTTATTTCTGAGGGCTCTGTTCTGTTCCATTGATCTATATCTCTGTTTTGGTACTAGTACCATGCTGTTTTGGTTACTGCAGCCTTGTAGTATAGTTTGAAGTCAGGTAGTGTGATGCCTCCAGCTTTGTTCTTTTGGCTTAGGATTGACTTGGCGATGCGGGCTCTTTTTTGGTTCCATATGAACTTTAAAGTAGTTTTTTCCAATTCTGTGAAGAAAGTCATTGGTAGCTTGATGGGGATGGCATTGAATCTGTAAATTACCTTGGGCAGTATGGCCATTTTCACGATATTGATTCTTCCTACCCATGAGCATGGAATGTTCTTCCATTTGTTTGTATCCTCTTTTATTTCCTTAAGCAGTGGTTTGTAGTTCTCCTTGAAGAGTTCCTTCACATCCCTTGTAAGTTGGATTCCTAGGTATTTTATTCTCTTTGAAGCAATTGTGAATGGGAGTTCACTCATGATTTGGCTCTCTGTTTGTCTGTTGTTGGTGTATAGGAATGCTTGTGATTTTTGTACATTGATTTTGTATCCTGAGACTTCGCTGAAGTTGCTTATCAGCTTAAGGAGATTTTGGGCTGAGACGATGGGGTTTTCTAGATAAACAATCATGTCGTCTGCAAACAGGGACAATTTGACTTCCTCTTTTCCTAATTGAATACTCTTTATTTCCTTCTCCTGCCTGATTGCCCTGGCCAGAACTTCCAACACTATGTTGAATAGGAGCGGTGAGAGAGGTCATCCCTGTCTTGTGCCAGTTTTCAAAGGGAATGCTTCCAGTTTTTGCCCATTCAGTATGATATTGGCTGTGGGTTTGTCATAGATAGCTCTTATTATTTTGAAATACGTCCCATCAATACCTACTTTATTGAGAGTTTTTAGCATGAAGGGTTGCTGAATTTTGTCAAAGGCTTTTTCTGCATCTATTGAGATAATCATGTGGTTTTTGTCTTTGGCTCTGTTTATATGCTGGATTACATTTATTGATTTGCGTATATTGAACCAGCCTTGCATCCCAGGGATGAAGCCCACTTGATCATGGTGGATAAGCTTTTTGATGTGCTGCTGGATTCGGTTTGCCAGTATTTTATTGAGGATTTTTGCATCAATGTTCATCAAGGATATTGGTCTAAAATTCTCTTTTTTGGTTGTGTCTCTGCCCGGCTTTGGTATCAGAATGATGCTGGCCTCATAAAATGAGTTAGGGAGGATTCCCTCTTTTTCTATTGATTGGAATAGTTTCAGAAGGAATGGTACCAGTTCCTCCTTTTACCTCTGGTAGAATTCGGCTGTGAATCCATCTGGTCCTGGACTCTTTTTGGTTGGTAAACTATTGATTATTGCCACAATTTCAGCTCCTGTTATTGGTCTATTCAGAGATTCAACTTCTTCCTGGTTTAGTCTTGGGAGAGTGTATGTGTCGAGGAATGTATCCATTTCTTCTAGATTTTCTAGTTTATTTGCATAGAGGTGTTTGTAGTATTCTCTGATGGTAGTTTGTATTTCTGTGGGATCGGTGGTGATATCCCCTTTATCATTTTTTATTGTGTCTATTTGATTCTTCTCTCTTTTTTTCTTTATTAGTCTTGCTAGTGGTCTATCAATTTTGTTGATCCTTTCAAAAAACCAGCTCCTGGATTCATTGATTTTTTGAAGGGTTTTTTGTGTCTCTATTTCCTTCAGTTCTGCTCTGATTTTAGTTATTTCTTGCCTTCTGCTAGCTTTTGAATGTGTTTGCTCTTGCTTTTCTAGTTCTTTTAATTGTGATGTTAGGGTGTCAATTTTGGATCTTTCCTGCTTTCTCTTGTGGGCATTTAGTGCTATAAATTTCCCTCTACACACTGCTTTGAATGCGTCCCAGAGATTCTGGTATGTTGTGTCTTTGTTCTCGTTGGTTTCAAAGAACATCTTTATTTCTGCCTTCATTTCGTTATGTACCCAGTAGTCATTCAGGAGCAGGTTGTTCAGTTTCCATGTAGTTGAGCGGCTTTGAGTGAGATTCTTAATCCTGAGTTCTAGTTTGATTGCACTGTGGTCTGAGAGATAGTTTGTTATAATTTCTGTTCTTTTACATTTGCTGAGGAGAGCTTTACTTCCAAGTATGTGGTCAATTTTGGAATAGGTGTGGTGTGGTGCTGAAAAAAATGTATATTCTGTTGATTTGGGGTGGAGAGTTCTGTAGATGTCTATTAGGTCGCTTGGTGCAGAGCTGAGTTCAATTCCTGGGTATCCTTGTTGACTTTCTGTCTCGTTGATCTGTCTAATGTTGACAGTGGAGTGTTAAAGTCTCCCATTATTAATGTGTGGGAGTCTAAGTCTCTTTGTAGGTCACTCAGGACTTGCTTTATGAATCTGGGTGCTCCTGTATTGGGTGCATATATATTTAGGATAGTTAGCTCCTCCTGTTGAATTGATCCCTTTACTATTATGTAATGGCCTTCTTTGTCTCTTTTGATCTTTGTTGGTTTAAAGTCTGTTTTATCAGAGACTAGGATTGCAACCCCTGCCTTTTTTTGTTTTCCATTTGCTTGGTAGATCTTCCTCCATCCTTTTATTTTGAGCCTATGTGTGTCTCTGCACGTGAGATGGGTTTCCTGAATACAGCACACTGATGGGTCTTGACTCTTTATCCAACTTGCCAGTCTGTGTCTTTTAATTGGAGAATTTAGTCCGTTTACATTTAAAGTTAATATTGTTATGTGTGAATGTGATCCTGTCATTATGATGTTAGCTGGTGATTTTGCTCGTTAGTTGATGCAGTTTCTTCCTAGTCTCGATGGTCTTTACATTTTGGCATGATTTTGCAGCGGCTGGTACCGGTTGTTCCTTTCCATGTTTAGCGCTTCCTTCAGGAGCTCTTTTAGGGCAGGCCTGGTGCTGACAAAATCGGTCAGCATTTGCTTGTCTGTAAAGTATTTTATTTCTCCTTCACTTATGAAGCTTAGTTTGGCTGGATATGAAATTCTGGGTTGAAAATTCTTTTCTTTAAGAATGTTGAATATTGGCCCCCACTCTCTTCTGGCTTGTAGGGTTTCTGCCGAGAGATCCGCTGTTAGTCTGATGGGCTTCCC
This sequence comes from Pan troglodytes, assembly GCF_028858775.2. Taxonomy (NCBI): domain Eukaryota; kingdom Metazoa; phylum Chordata; class Mammalia; order Primates; family Hominidae; genus Pan; species Pan troglodytes. The sequence goes on along the minus strand of NC_072406.2, from coordinate 140,826,387 downwards.
TTTGAGGGTAACCCGACCTTTCTCTCTGGCTGCCCTTAACATTTTTTCCTTCATTTCAACTTTGGTGAATCTGACAATTATGTGTCTTGGAGTTGCTCTTCTCGAGGAGTATCTTTGTGGCGTTCTCTGTATTTCCTGAATCTGAACGTTGGCCTGCCTTGCTAGATTGGGGAAGTTCTCCTGGATAATATCCTGCAGAGTGTTTTCCAACTTGGTTCCATTCTCCCCATCACTTTCAGGTACACCAGTCAGACGTAGATTTGGTCTTTTCACATAGTCCCATATTTCTTGGAGGCTTTGCTCATTTCTTTTTATTCTTTTTTCTCTAAACTTCCCTTCTCGCTTCATTTCATTCATTTCATCTTCCATTGCTGATACCCTTTCTTCCAGTGGATCGCATCGGCTCCTGAGGCTTCTGCATTCTTCACGTAGTTCTCGAGCCTTGGTTTTCAGCTCCATCAGCTCCTTTAAGCACTTCTCTGTATTGGTTATTCTAGTTACACATTCGTCTAAATTTTTTTCAAAGTTTTCAACTTCTTTGCCTTTGGTTTGAATATCCTCCCGTAGCTCAGAGTAATTTGATCGTCTGAAGCCTTCTTCTCTCAGCTCGTCAAAATCATTCTCCATCCAGCTTTGTTCCGTTGCTGGTGAGGAACTGCGTTCCTTTGGAGGAGGAGAGGCGCTCTGCGTTTTAGAGTTTCCAGTTTTTCTGTTCTGTTTTTTCCCCATCTGAGGTTTTATCTACTTTTGGTCTTTGATGATGGTGATGTACAGATGGGTTTTCGGTGTGGATGTCCTTTCTGTTTGTTAGTTTTCCTTCTAACAGACAGGACCCTCAGCTGCAGGTCTGTTGGAATACCCTGCCGTGTGAGGTGTCAGTGTGCCCCTGCTGGGGGGTGCCTCCCAGTTAGGCTGCTCGGGGGTCAGGGGTCAGGGACCCACTTGAGGAGGCAGTGTGCCCGTTCTCAGATCTCCAGCTGCGTGCTGGGAGAACCACTGCTCTCTTCAAAGCTGTCAGACAGGGACATTTAAGTCTGCAGAGGTTACTGCTGTCTTTTTGTTTGTCTGTGCCCTGCCCCCAGAGGTGGAGCCTACAGAGGCAGGCAGGCCTCCTTGAGCCGTGGTGGGCTCCACCCAGTTCGAACTTCCCAGCTGCTTTGTTTACCTAAGCAAGCCTGGGCAATGGCGGGCGCCCCTCCCCCAGCCTCGCTGCCGCCTTGCAGTTTGATCTCAGACTGCTGTGCTAGCAATCAGCGAGATTCCCTGGGCGTAGGACCCTCCGAGCCAGGTGTGGGATATAGTCTCGTGGTGCGCCGTTTTTTAAGCCGGTCTGAAAAGCGCAATATTCAGGTGGGAGTGACTCGATTTTCCAGGTGCGTCCCTCACCCCTTTCTTTGACTCAGAAAGGGAACTCCCTGACCCCTTGCGCTTCCCAAGTGAGGCAATGCCTCGCCCTGCTTCGGCTCGCGCACGGTGCGTGCACCCACTGGCCTGCGCCCACTGTCTGGCACTCCCTAGTGAGATGAACCCGGTACCTCAGATGGAAATGCAGAAATCACCCGTCTTCTGCGTCGCTCAGGCTGGGAGCTGTAGACCGGAGCTGTTCCTATTTGGCCATCTTGGCTCCTCCCCACCTAGACTTTACTTTTTATAATTGACACCTGGGATTGATTTTTGTGCAGGGCAAAAGTAGATATACCACCCTATTTTGGAATATGTTTGCCCAGCTGGCTCAGCACCATTCAGAGAAAAGATGTGGATTCCCCACTGCTCTGCTGGGCCATATTTGTGATGTACCAGCCTGTGTATTAGTTAGCTCTGGGCTGTCTCTTTTTTCCTGTGCCCATAAGACAATGTCTTATTTATTATGGCTTCATAATAAATACTGGTATTTCAGAAAGCAAAAACAACTTTCTTATGACTGTGAATGACATTCATTTATATATAATGTTTAAACAACTTTTCTTTCCTGTTATAAAACACATTTTGTATATTTTTGAATTTGATAGGGAGTATTTTGTTTAGCATTTTTGCATCTTTATCATGATAGATATAGGTCTGTAGTTTTCTTCCTTTGTAATGTCATTTTCTGTTCTTGGTGTCAAGGTTATGCACATCCCGTAAAATAATTTGAGAAGTATTTATTCTTCCTCTATTTTCTGAAGAAATTTGTATAACATTTATATTATTTGTTCCTTACCTGTTTTATACAATTTGCCAGTGAAGCCTTCTAGACCTGGTGCTTTCTTTGTGAGAAGGTATTCAATTACAAATTCAATGTCTTTAATACATATAGGATTATATTTATTTTCTGTTTCTTCTTGAGTCACTTTTGATAATTTGTATCTTTTGAGAAATTTGTCCATTTTAACTAAGTTGTCAAATGTATTACTATAAAGTTGTTCAGATTTTCACCTGTAATTTTTTTATATGTGTAGGATTCACTTGCATATGTGTAGGATATATCCTTTCTCTCTTTCTTTTACTTTTCTTTTTTATCAGACATGACCTTGTTCTATTGCCCATGCTGGAGTACAGTAGTACAATCAAGACTCACTGCAGCCTCAGCCTCCTGGGCTTGAGTGATAGTCCCACCTCAGCCTACTGAGTAGCTGGGACCACAGGTGCATGCCATCATGCCCCGCTAATTAAAAAAAAAAAAATTGCAGAGATAGGGTCTCACCATGTTGCCCAGGCTGGTCTCAAACTCCTGTGCTCTAGCTGTCCTCCGGCCACAGCTTCCCAAAATACTGAGATTACAGTTGTGAGCCACCATGCCTGGCCAAATGTCCTTTCTTTCATTTCTATTACATGTAACTTTTTTCCCCATCAATCTAGCTAGAGAGCTGCCAATTATCACTATTTCTAAAGAATCAGCTTTGGCTTAATCAATTTTCTTTATTATTCTTCTGCTTTCTATTTTACTGATCTACACTCTTGCTGTTATGATGTCCTTCCTCTACTGCACTCTTTGATATCTAGCTTCTTAAGTTAAAAGTTAGGTTATTTGATTTTAGGTCTAACATAATATTTAAATCTATAAATTTCCCTCTGAAAAAGACTTTACTTATTATTCTGATTTTTTTATATTCAATTAAAAGTACTTTCTAATTTTCCTTCTGAATTATTTCATTAATCTTTGAATTATTTAGAAATATGTTATTTAATTTCCAAATATTTGAGGATATTTTCAGGTAACTTTCTGTTAATGGTTTTTACTTAAATTCTATTGTGATCAATAAACATATTTTGCATATGTTTAAAAATACATTGAATTTTAAACATACATTATGTTTAAAATTTTAAAAATTTAAAAATTTTTAAAATTTTAAAACTACATTAAATTTTATTTCCAGCCCCATCTATTGTATCTCTTAGTGAACGCTGCATGGCACTTAAAGAAATGTATATTTTGCTCTTTGAGGGTGAAGTGTTCTTAAAATGTCAGCTACTAGGTCAAGTTAGTCATTGTGCTGTTTGAATCTTTTAAATTCTTGCTTGTTTCTTTGGCTTGCTAATTCTGTCAATTACTGTGAGATGACTATTGAAATTTCCCACCATAATTGTGGCTTTGTCCATTTTTCATTTTCTTCTGTCAGGTTTTGCTTTTCATATGTTGAAGTTCAGCTATTAGGTGCATACACATTTAGAACTATATGTCTTCCTAATAAATTAAGCCTTTGTCATTATAAACTTAACCATGTTGCTGCTAATATACTTTGTTCTACAGGCTACTTTGACTGATATTAATATCACCACTCTGTCTACACCGCTTATCTGAAAACAGTTGTTTCACTTATTCTGTCTATTTTCCTATTTGTTTATGGCATGAGAGAAATGTCAATCCTAATACATCTCTTATGGCCTGAGTGAAAGTCCCCATGATTCTTTCAGTTGCGGTCTGATAATTTAATATTACTTTCCCAAATTTTCAATGCCCTTAAGGAAATGTCTCTGTATATTTATATGTAAGTCAGTATTTTAAATTATTTCTAGTAGTGATATTGGTTCAAATGAACCAGACTACCATTACTAAAAACAAACTTTCTTTACGATGTTAAAAATTCTTTACTGTTCATATAGTTTTATCCTGTTTACCCAGCAATGCCCATTTGTGTACTTGTTTCCTTGATTAATTTTGCCCAAATATTGGCTCTTTTATTAATCATTTAAAAGAGCCAAGTTTTGATTTCGTTGATCTCTCTATTATATATTCTAATAATTTCCGCTCTTAACTCTTATGTCAATTTTTCCCTTCTTGTTGTTCTTTTTCTAACTTCTTGAGTTATCTTTTATAAGCTTGAAAACATAAATTTCTATGTAAGTATTTTTTCACAGTAACCCACAGGTATTATTATTACTGATATATATTGATATGCAGTGAAATGCTCATACCATAAGTGCACCATTGAATAACTAGTAAAAGTGCATATAATACTATACTTAGTAGATTTCTATCACCCCAGAATATTCCTCTATACCCTTTCCCAGTCAACAGCTCGCAAGTTCTGACATGTAGAATTTTTATTGTATCTCAGTTCCAAATATTTTATAATACCTACTTTGATTTCTTTATTGACACATGAATTATTTAGATGTATATTTTTCAGTATTTGGAGTGCAGGGTTTCCTTTGGTTCCTTATTTCTAATTAATGTGGTTTAGTCAGAAAAAAATGACTAATATGATATGAGTTGCTTTTTGAGACTTAATTTATGGCTTACTGCATGATCAATTTTCGTAAATGGATCGTATGTTCTTAAAATAATATATAGTTTCTTATGTTGCATGCAAGCATCTAGATATGTTTATGACACAAAGACCAGTCATTGTGACATTAAAATTATCTGTATTGTTAATACTTTTACCTGCTTGTTCTTACCAATGTCTGAGAGAAATGTACTATGATCTTGGGATTTTCTGTTTTTCTTTGTAATTCAGCCAATTTTTACTTTATGTATACCTACAGACAGGGCATCAGAAGCATTTGTGTTCAATATTGTTAACTTTCCATTTCACAACTATTTACTGAGTTCCTACCATCTGCCAGGCACTCTCTAAATAACAGGTTTATGGCTGAAATACAAGTCATAGACATCCCTCCCTGTGTGAAGTTTGAATAATTATTATCTTATGCTGGTGATTTTTCCCTTACAATCATTAACTACAACTAGAAAATACTAACGGTTTTTGTATTTAAGACTATTCTGTTAATATCACTGCAACCGTTTTCTTTCAGTATTTTCCTAGTGTATCTTTTCCCAACCTTTTATTTTTAATATTTCCATAGATTATACCTTAGATGAATCTTTAAAAAATAACAATTAGATTTCTATGATGTAGTCCTACAAAATCCTGTTTCTTGAAAACTTTAATCCATCTAAAGATGCCAGTGGATAACATTTCTTCCCACTCTTTTGATTTCCTGAAGAAATGGGCAATCCACTGGGCTGCCTCGACAAACGTAACAACATTTGTTACCATTACTTACGTATTTGGACAATTTCTACTATATTTCATATTATAAATAAATATCTATGTTTCCCTAGAGGCTTTCCTCTTATCTTACATTGGATTTATAATTTTTGTACTCTCCATTTTTTTATCTTTACTCACTTCCAGAATCTTTGAATAGTTTTTATTTGCTATTATCTTAGTGGACAGCCTTAACATTTTGATATGCATAATTGATATATAATATCTAAAATTTATCAATGTCTCTGGTTCTCCTTAGAGAATATAAGACCTTTTACTGAGGTCACTGTCAATAACTTCCATATTAGTGTTACATTGTGTCTTTGTACAACCTTTTAATTTATTTTTTATTTTTAATTTATAAATAATATAAGACCTTTTACTGAGGTCACTGTCAATAACTTCCATATTAGTGTTACGTTGTATTTTTATACAACCTTTTAATTTACTTTTTATCTTATTTTAATATATAAATAATAATTGTATAAATTCATGGAATACAATGTGATGTTTTGATAAATGTACACAGTGTAGAATGACTACATCAAACTGATTAACCTATCCATCACTTCACCTACTTATTTTTTTCTAGTAAGAACATTTAAAATATATCCTTTTAGCAATTTTGAAATATACGTTATTATTAACTATAGTCTCCAGGCTGTGCAATGAACCACTAAAACTTATTCCTCCTTTTTTTTTTTTTTTTTTTTTTTTTTAAGATAGAGTCTCACTTTGTCATCCAGGCTGGAGCGCAGTGGTGTGATCTCAGCTCACTGCAACTTCCACCTTCCAACTTCAAGCAATTCTCCTGCCTCAGCCTCCCGAGTAGCTAGGATTACAGGCATATGCCACCACTCCCAGCTAATTTTTGTATTTTTAGTAGAGATGGGGTTTCACCATGTTGGCCAGGCTGGTCTCAAATTCCTGACCTTGTGATCTGCCTGCCTTGGCCTCCCAAAGTGCTGGGATTACAGACGTGAGTCACCACGCCCGACCTATTCCTCCTTTCTAACTGAAATTTGTACATTTTGACCAACAGTTTCCTTCCCCATTCCCATCCCCCAGCCTCTGGTAACTTCTATTCTACTCTCTGCTTCTATGGGTTTCACTTTCTCAGCTTCCACATATAAGTAACATTGTGCAACACTGATATTTTTCTGCCTGGCTTATCCACTTATTGTAAGGTCATCCAGTTTCATCCATGTTGTTGTAAATGCCAGAATTTTCTTTGTAAACAGTGTGTAGTATTTCATTGTGTAAATATACCACATTTTCTTTATTCACTCATCAGTCGATGAACATTTTGGTTGCTTCCCTATCTTGGCTGTTGTGAATAATGCTGCAATGGACAAAAGGGTGAAAATACCTCTTTAACATTTCAATTCAACTGATTTTCTCTTCAACTGATTTTAATTCCTTTGGATATACACCCAGAGTGAGATTTCTGGATCCTATTGCTTTTCATAATGGCTATGATAATTTACATTTTCACCAATAGTGTGCCAGGGTCCCCTTTCCTCCACATTCATGCTAAACACACTAGTTATCTTTCATCTTCTAACAAGTATGAGGTGACGAAACTCATCCTGGCTTTATTTTACATTCCCCTGATAACTAGTGATGTTGAGCATTTTTTCATATTTCTGTTGACCATATGTATGTCTTTTTTTAGAATGTTGGTTCAGATTCTTTGCCCATTTTTGATTCAGTTATTTGTTCTCTTGCTATTGAATTGAGTTTCTTATATATTTTGGATATTATTCCTTCATCAACTGTATTGCTTGTAAGTATTTTCTCCCAATCTATGGGTTGTGTCTTTATTAATTATTTCCATTGCTCTACAGGAGTTTTTCACTTGATACAATCCCATTTGTCTATTTTTGCTTTTGTTGCCTCTGTTTTTAGGGTCTTATCCAAAAAATCATTGCCCAGACCAACATAAGGGAGCTTTTCCCCTGTTTTCTTCTAGGAGTTTTACTGTTTCAGGTCTTAAGTTTAAATGTTTCACCCATTTTGAGTTAATTTTTCATATGGTGTAAGCTAAGGATCCAATTAGCCTCATACCAAAGGCAAGACAAGGACACTACAAGAAAACTACAGGCCAATATTGAAGATGAGCATAGATAAAATAACCCTCAATAAATACTAGCAAACTGAATCTAGCAGAACATTAAAAGAGTCTTTTACCACAATTGAGTGGTATTTTATCCGTGAGATGCAAGGATGGTTCAATATAAGCAAATCAATGAATGTGATGCATAATATTAACAAAATGAAGGACAAAATACACATGATCATCTCAATAGATGAAGAAAAAGCACTTGACACAATTCAGCATCATTTTATGATAAAACATCTCAACAAATTAGATATAGAATAAATGTACCTCAACACAGTAAATGCTATATATGGCAAGCTGACAGCCAACATTATATTCAATAATGAAAAATTGAAAGCTTTTTCTCTAAGCTCAGAAACAAGGCATGGATGCCCACTCTCACCTCTTCTATTCAATATAGTACTGGAAGTCCTAGACATAGCAATGAAATAAGAAAAAGAAATAAAAGGCATTCAAATAGAAAAAGAAGCAAAGTTGTCTCTGTCTAATGATAACATGCTCTAACATATACAAAACCCTAACGATGCTACCAAAACATTGTTAGAACTGATAAATGAATTCATTAAAGTTACAGGATACAAAAACAATGTATAAAAATCAATCATGCCTCTATATGCCAACAACAAAACTATCTGAAAACGAAATTAAGAAAACAATCCTATTCACAATGCATAAAAATACTTAGTAGTAAGTTTAAAGAAGAAGATGAAAGATATGTACCCTGAAAATTATAAAATATTGATGATGGCAGAAAAATATGAAAATATATTCCATGTTCATAGATAGAAATAATTAATATTGTCAAAATTTTTATACTGTCCAAAGTGATCTACAGATTCAGTGCAATCCCTATCAAAATTCAAATGTCATTTTTCATATGACATTTGAATAGAAATAAAAATAATAATTTTTAAATTTGGATGGAACCAGAAAAGACCTCAAATTACCAAAGCAATCTTGAGCAAAAGAACAAAGCCAGAGACACAGTATAGGATTTCAAAATCTACTACAAACCTTCAAACAACGTAGTAATTCAAACGACATAGTACTGGCATGAAAACAGAATCATTAACCAATGAAACAGGATATAAAACTGAGAAATAAGCTCACACATTTATGGTAAACTGATTTTTGACAAAGGTGCCAAGAGTACACAATAGGGAAAGAAACATTCTCTTCAATAGATCATGTTGGAAAAACTGAATATCCATGTGTAATCGTTCTTTTTTGTTGTTTTATAGCAAGAGCTTATCTAGATTTACAGCAATTTAACTTGGTGACTCGTCTTTATACTGACTGCCTTCTAGTTTCCTTCTTCCTATTTTATGCTCCTGGTTCTTAGAATGAAATTCCCAAAAGAAGTATTTGAACATAAATTTTCCCCTCAGGCTCTGCTTTGGAGGGAACCCAGGTCAAGATATAATTATTGTGAAGAAGAGGAATTAGATGTTTGAGAGGAGAGTTAATTTTTGAAATTACTAATGTAGACAGAATGCTGATTGGAGAAACACAAAAGATCTTATAACACAACTAATGCTAATGTTGGTGACCTTGACTTCAAGGTAACACAAACTACATTTTGGTGTCATTTCTTTCACTAGCCTTCAGCTGCTCAGGTATAAGCACTGAGATGGTGGCAGCTGGTCTGACTGAGGTTTGGAAGATTTGCCAAGAATGTGTGATTAGCAATGGGTCATGGTATTTGGGGTCTTTGGAAAGACAGTGATTTTTAAAGTGGACCTTAAAGTCTACCTTGCAGAGAGAAGGAATTAAAGAGAAGAAGGAGGGTGCTGAAAAAATGAAGAAAAAGTAGAGAGATCAGATTCTAACAGTCTTGATGAGGGAGAAAATCAGTGCAACTGGTTTGCACAGGCCTGGAGACTCCAGGTGTCAGGGCATGAGGCATAAAGTCCAAGTCCCTACAATACGATGGGCTGTAGACAAGATAGAGTACATGAAATCCAAAGCAGTACAGCATCTTGCTATAGATCAAACCACAGCAAAAGCCCAGAGGCTAGCTGGCTGGCAAGGAACTATTCAGGTAACCTCTCAGAGTCTCCTCCAAGTGCGCAAAGAGTCTACTGATTTTCAAATGTCCTCTTTTTTTTTTTTTCATTTTTTCTTTTTGTTTCTGATATCTCAAGGTCTCATTCAAAAATTTAGCATCCAAACTTATTTTTACCAAAGGAAATTTTCAGCTGGGCAATCAAATTCCTAGGTAGGAAATTACGTAACTTTTCTTAGTTCACACATTGCCCTTTATTATGGTTTTGAGAAGTAGTAATAAAATTTTATTTCTTTGCACTTGGCTTATAGGAATCAAAATTCCCAAGAGGAAAAAAATAATGGTAAAAAAATCCACCAGAGGGAGCTTAGAGTTGGCAAGTCTCCTTGGGATTCTTTTCTCCTTTCCCGCCCTTTCTTTGTCTCTTTTTCTTTTCTTTCTCTCTTTTTCCCATCTATTTTTCTCTCTCTCTTTCGTGCTTTCTTTCCTTTCTTCTCAGAAATCAGTCCTCAAAGTATTGTTTGGCTTCCATTTGTTTTTACAGTAGTAAATATTTTATTACTTAAAAGGGAAGAAGTATTTGTTCTTAATTGTTTTTGATTAAATATGCTAATTACATTTTGGAATACTAATGACACACGCAGTTCTAAATGTTTTAATAATGCAGTGAAATAAGATGGCAAAATAACAGCAAATTAACCTGAAATGACTACATAGCTTTCCTCATTTTAAATTGTAATAATACAAAACAGAGGGAAAAAAGTCAAAATTGTGTCATCTAATGCAGAGGAAAAAACTTTATTAAACATTTTTGGCATTTTAATGTATTTTCTCCCTAAAATAGTTCATTGTGAAACTCGTCTTTTCTAGAATAACAGCCTAGGGAACAGCCATTGGTTGTATTTATCTGTCAGAATTCATGCTTCTGAAATCAAAATACCATCATGTTCCGCTGGGTGGTGACCAGAGCCTCCTCCTTTTGCCATGTTCACATCAGAACACAGAAGAGAGTGTGAAAGGCAGGCCCAGAAATGGTGTGCCCTCCAGCCCAGGAAGTCGGCCTGAAACAATGATCAATGTCTCTTTGTATCAATCCAAGTTATGTCACTGTCAGGGAGAAAGAGGTGAGGGAAAAATATTCATCCTGAAGCCCATTCATGTTTATATTGGAGACTGTTAAAGATTTTCCATAGGAGTGAAGCTGTGGTTTAGTCTATTTCTGTATTGTCTTATGAAGGGGGAGCACATCCAGGGATCAGCTCCCCAGGTGGAGCTGTCCCCGTCAGTGACACAGTGACAGCAGTGGCCCCAGATGAGGACACAGGGCTGCCTAGGAGGTGGCCTTGCCTTTATCACATATCTCATGCATGTTCATGTGGAGACATGAGAATATCATGATTTTGCCTCCCAGGGAACATTGGCAATATCTGGAGACATTTGGAGTTGATACAGCTGGAGGTGCTGCTAGCGTCTGATGAGGAGATGCCAGGGATGACTCTAAAAATCCTGCAATGCACAGGACAGTTCCCACCACAAGGAATTATCCCACGCCAAGTGTCAACTGTGCAGCCAGTTGGGAAGCCTGCTGTAGATTCAGCTCCCAAACCACATCCCAGGTGCGGCAGAGAGGAACACACTCAATGGCAGGGGAGCCCCAGCCAAATGCAGCACTCGGAAGCTCCACAGGACAGCTGGTCCCTTCCTTCAGCTGAAATTGCTAAGGAGAAGAAAGGACAAGAAGAGCAAAGAGAGGGGGCAAGAAAAGAAGGGGAGAGAGAGAAGGGCCAACCATCAACAGAAACAAACCAACCAGTTGCAACCCATGTATCTTATTTATTTGATTTCGATCCTGAATTGAACAATAAACCATTAAGTATGTATGACGTGGCCAGGAAAATTTGAACTCTAATTAGATATTTAATGGTAGTATAGAATTTCATAAAGTTTTTAGGATATTGTGGATTTTAAGGAATCCTTTTTTTTAACCAGGATAACCTGAAAAATTGATGAGCTTGAGATTTGCTTTAAAATACTCTAGAGTGGGGGAAGGGGAATGATGCAGAGGCTAGATGAAACTGGATAATTATTGTTTAAGCTGAGTGATTGGAATGTGGGAATCTTACAATTCTATTTTTGTAAGCATTTGAAATTTCCCAGAGTAATTTTTTAAGACTGTATTGTTAAAATTATACAAAGCCCATCCATCAACTTCATGGACAGTCACCCAGGTGGCTGTCCCCCAAGGATGGCTTGACCAAAAGTGGCATCCGAAATCCCAAGGCACCAGAAGACAGCAGAGTGCAGAGGCTCGAGGCTGTGAGTCAGGAGACTTGGATAATGCAGCCTGGGTAGGGTCCTGAGTTCCCCGAGCTTCCATTTACACCACTGTGAAGTGAGACAGGACAGAAATTCCAGCATCCCTCACCATGAAGTCCTGAACTCCGGGACAGTGTGGATCATGGATGCTGATTAACACTGAATCCAAAGCCCTTCATGGGTGCACTGGGCTGTGCCTTCCTAAAGTGACTCTGTTGCTGGTATTCAGAGGAATAGGACATGGGGTCCCCTCTCAAAGAGCTGGAAGACCCACAACCTTCGTAGGCCAGTGCTGGAGCTCAGCAAGAACCGCAAAAGAGATGACGCCCAGGCACCATCGTGTGCCTGGGGAAAGTGCGCTGAGAGAGCCTTAGGGAGGCCAACCGCTCTGTACCTGAGAGTTTGGTGAACCTCAGGAATGAATCTGTGGACCCTGGAGGGGGTCTGGCAGTGCCTGGGCCAGGCTCTCTCAATCTGAGAGACAGGAAAACTGAGCAACGCCCATGGGTGCTCAGCACCAGGAAATGCACCTGTCTGGCAGAGATGAGAGCTGTGTCTGGCCATGGGTAAAGCCTGGAAAGATGAATTTGAGACATGACTCTGTCATGCCTGGCATTCATCAGAAGCTCATTACAAAAAGTAAACACCTGTTACAAACATGTGTGACCTGATGGCCACGTGACTGCAACATGTCACCAATCACCAGTGGATGGGAGGCATTCCCGCCATATATATGGAACCAGATAGGAAGACCAACTTGTCCCCATTTGCCTGGGACTTTTCAGGTACTAGCACTTAAAGGCAGAGGTCACAGAAAACCATTCTGGTTTGCCCTCAGTTTCAAGCAAACTGGGACTGTTGGTCACCCTACAACCAGATGGCCTTGTGGAATGTTAGGATGTGAACTTGAGGGCAATGTGGAGGTCCTGCCCAGGCCACTGTTGGCTCACGCCTCTCAGCCCAAGGGAAGGGGGCTGTCGGGGTCTCCTCTCTGTGACTGGCACAGGGGCCATGCTCCAGGTGCCCCAGGTGGCAGCACTTCCGTCACCAGCTCCTCCAGGTGGAGTTGACCTACAGAGTCTTCCTGGGCTCCAACCCCAGTGGGTATGCTTGTTCTCCAGGGGCCCTCCTGAATCTCCAGTGATTTACAAGTGTTTCTGTTGTCATTCCAGATAAATATTCATTTTCAGTCCTAATTTTGTATCTTTTTCTTTGAAAGGGCTGCCCAAATTGTATACAGTATAAGCCTCACTAAACCTGGACCTGCCTCTGGGTCTAGGGCAGAGGCAAAGGATTTGAACTTGGGAGTCTGTTGGAGCTCTGACCTGGCCTGTGCTTCTTAGAAGTCTCAAACACATTCACCCAGCTTTATTCAGTACATGGAATACAAATTGTTTCAACTGCAAAATTAAGGACATTTTTCTGGTTGGACATGAAGGTTCCTTTTTTTTCTCGTTGAAGTCAAAAGCTCCTTTGACTTTGTTCATCAAGCTCTTATTGAGAAAGGCCACACTGTTAAAAACCTTCAGCTGCTTTCAGCCGCAGTAGAGCCAGCCCCGAGTTGGGGCTTTCTAGAGGGACCCTAGGACTGAGCTGCAAGCTAGGCAGCAGCCCAGCCCAAAAGAAGGGTCTGAGGGAAAGGGCTGCCAGAGTTTTCCCGGGGAATGCGGCAGCGTGAAAGCTTTCATTCATACATTGCCCAACAGCCCCAGCCGCCCCTTGAGACTCCTGTGGCACCTGAGGTGTTTGCAAGGTGCCAAAAGAGAAGACACACTCCAGTTGCGACAATAAAGCAGCCCTTCACAAGCGCACCCTCTGTGATTTGGTTACAAGGCAAACACTCCCACGGTCGTTCCCTGCAAGCCAGCTCTCCCTCTTCCCTGGGATCTCCCCCTCCCCCTGGTCCCCAGCGTGAGCAGAATGACTTCTAAAGAGAGAGCAGTCAGCACATATCCTCAGCAGGCCCCACCGTGGAGCCCTAGAACTAGGGGAGACCCCGTCTCTCCTGAGCTGTCAGGGCAGCTGGGCAGGAGACAGGGACATGGGAGGAATCGGGATTTCTGTCCCAGTCAGGTTGTTCTGGGAACCCAAAGTCTGTGCCTAACACATTTGACCCTGTGCCTGATCCATGGTGGCCTTGAATTAATATCAGCCACAAACGCAGCTGCTCTTCAGACCTCAGTTTCCCTGAAGGTCAGAGTCTCTGGGACACACAAGGTGAGCTGGAGTTAGGACTGCCCTGCTTCATTGGGAAGAAAAAGGAGGGGTGCAGGAATGGGCAGGGGTGGCCATCAGGTTATGGCTTCAAACTGACCACGTCTGTGCCAATGCAGAGGGGACTCTGGGGCAAAGATTGCAAAGTGGTGGAAATGACCCAACCCTCATGCCTTCAACTTACTGGGTTCCTGACTGGGGCTACCTCTAGAAGAGCATCACCTTGGCGCCAAAATTGAGGCTGACCTTGAAGGAAGAACTGGGGGCTGTTGGGCAATCATCCTTGAAGAGCAACTGTGTGGTGTGTCTGAGTCAGTCATCAACACCTCCTTTGCACGATAGGAATAAGAACTACCCGTAAGTGGGTTTTAGGATTAAGCCAGTAATACCTATAGTACACATGGCCCAGAAGAGGCCCTCCGTACAAGCAGAGCTGGCTATGCTGAGTCACAAACACCAGACTTTTCTGAAGAAATAAACCCATCAGAGGGAGATAAATCCCAGGTATTATTGTGGGAAACCTGGGACCTGCAAAAGGAAGATCTTGCTGATCAATTAATCCGAGGATCATCATTTTTAGATGAAAACCTCTGCTCAGCTCTTATTGTTAATATCTCTGTAAAACCCTCATGGCCCATTTTTTGTCTGAGCACATGCAGTGGAAGGACCCTCTGTGTCCCCTGCCAGCCCATACTCAACTAGAGGGTAGGTTGATTTCCCTCTGACACCCCCATTGCGACTTCCATTGTGATGTGCACTGCACTTTGAATTCCAGGCATGCAGTTAGTTCCATGGGGACAGAGACCTTTGCCTTCCTCTTCACTGTTACATTCCCAGGGCCTGCCAAGTGCGTGCACCTGACAGATCTTTCTTGAATTGAGCTGATCTTAACTGGAATTTGTAAATGCGGCCACAGCTGCCTCCTTAGAACATTGCTGACTCTGAAACAAGACTGGGAAAAACCTTCAAATATGGAGATCCCTGAAACAAAATGGCTAACTAAAAATAGAAGAAACACTTCTTAACTCTCTGAAGTCCGGTCCACCAGAAACCCATAGCAACCGTGCGCTTAACTGTGGAATGTGGAGAGTGTTCCCACCAAAGTCAGAACCACAAAGGAGTGCCTGCCCAGTAACTCATATTTTAGTCATTATTGTTTTTTCATGAAGATTCGAATAATCAGCTAAAACAAGAAAAATTAAAAAAATTAACATTAAAACCTTAAAAAGCATAAAACTCTTACTTTGCAAATGATACAGCTGCCTGCTTAGAAGTCTAAATATTCATAATAGCATCGAAAAGAAAAATATTCAGAAATAAATTTAACCAATGAACTGCAAGGACTTTACACCGAAAAGAATTTTTTAAATGATTTCAAATTTTTTTATAGAATAAAGGGTCTGTTACACAGGTATGTTGCAGGTCTGTTACACGGGTATGTTGCAGGTCTGTTACGCGGGTATGTTGCAGGTCTGTTACGCGGGTATGTTGCAGGTCTGTTACGCGGGTATGTTGCAGGTCTGTTACGCGGGTATGTTGCAGGTCTGTTACGCGGGTGTGTTGCAGGTCTGTTACGCGGGTGTGTTGCAGGTCTGTTACGCGGGTGTGTTGCAGGTCTGTTACGCGGGTGTGTTGCAGGTCTGTTACGCGGGTGTGTTGCAGGTCTGTTACGCGGGTGTGTTGCAGGTCTGTTTGTTACACGGGTATGTTGCAGGTCTGTTACACGGGTATGTTGCAGGTCTGTTACACGGGTATGTTGCAGGTCTGTTTGTTACACGGGTATGTTGCAGGTCTGTTACACGGGTATGTTGCAGGTCTGTTACACGGGTATGTTGCGTGATGCTGAGGTTTGGAGTACAAATGATCCTGTCATAGATCCCATTCCCCTTCTTGCTCCCTCCTCTGTCTATTGTCCCCAGTGTCTGTCGTTCTCATCTTAATGTCTATGTGTATTCGGTGTTTAGCTCCCACTTATAAGTGACAGCATGAAGTATTTGGTTTTCTGTTCTTGCATTAATTCACTCAGGATAACGCCCTCCAGCTCCATCTATGTTGTTGCAAAAGACATGATTCCATTCTTTTTTTTAAGTCTGTGTAGTATTCCATGGTGTATATATACCATGTTTTCTTTATCCCATCCACCACTGATGGGCACCTAGGTTGATTCCATGGCTTTGCTATTGTGAATAGAGCTGTGATGGCCATAAAAGTGTATGTGTCTTTTTGGTGGAACTATTTGTTTTCTTTTGGATATATACCCAGTAATGGGATTATAGGATTAGATGGTAGTTCTGAGTTCTTTGAGAAGTCTCCAAACTGCTTTCCACAGTGGCTGAACTAGTTTGCATTCCCACCAACAGTGTATAAGCATTCCCTTTTCTCTGCAGCCTTGCCAGCATGTTCTTTTTTGACTTTTTAGTAATCGCCATTCTGACTGTTGTAAAATGGTATCTCATTGTAGTTTTGATTTGCATTTCTCTGATGATTAGTAATGTTGAGTATTTTTCATATGTTTGTTGACTGCTTGTACGTCTTCTTTTGAGAAGTGTCTGTTCATGTCCTTTGCCCATTTTTTAATTGCATTATTTGTTTTTTGCTTGTTGATTTGTTTAAGTTCCTTGTAGATTCTGGATATTAGACCTTTGTCAGATGCATATCTTTCTAATATTTTCTCCCATTCTATAAGCTGCTTGTTTACTCTGTTGGTAATTTCTTTTGCTGTGCAGAAGCTCTTTCGTTTAATTAGGTCCCACTTGCCAATTTTCAGATTGTTTATTGCTAGTATATAAAAGTACAATTTAATTTTCATGTTGATCTTGTACCTTGTGACATAGATTAATTTATTAGTTCTAGTGAGTTTTTAGTAAATTCCTTACAAATTTTTGTGTAGAAGATTGTATTGTGTGCAATAAAAGAAAGTCCTATTTTTTTTAAAATCTGGAGGATTTTATTGTGCCTTCTAGCATAATTTCCCTGGCTAATAATTCTAGTACAATGTTGAGTAGAATGTTAAAAGTGGAAATTATTGTCTTGTTCTTAAACTTGCAAGTAAAGCACTCAGTTTTTCATTATTAGGTATAATGTTAGTTAGATGTTTTCACAGATGACTTTTAGCAAGACTCAGAATTTTTATCCTATTAGTAGTGTGCCAGAGGCTTTATTACAATGGATGTTGGATTTGTCAAATGTTTTTCTGTGTCTATTGAAATGTTTTCTTTTGTCATTTATTAATGTATAATATGTAATATCTTGATTGACTTTTGGCCATTAAGGCAACATTGCACTTGTGAAAATAAAATCTTACTTGTTCAAAAAAAGTCTAGATATTATCAACAAAAACTAATATTAATGCTAATAAGCTATTTTAATATTAATTTTGTATAAGCTCTATCCCTTTCCTTTCTTGTATGCAATCATAAACAGAGGTGAAGCCCTGAATAGTAAGCTGTACTGCCTCTCTATAAAACACAGAAGGAAAGGCTCAACCTCATTGGTAAACAGAGAAATGAAAATTTTATACATAAGGAGCCCATGGTCTTTGCCTCTCACATTGACATACCTTTTAATGTTAGGGTTGGGACAATATAGAAAATGGGTGGTTTTCATCCCATTAGTGACAGTATGCAATTTTGTACAACTGTTTGGGAAGGCACATTTGTAAATGAGTATATTTTATAATCAATCCTTTTAAGGAAACTTTCCAATGGAAATGTTAGCATGAATCTGTTAGTGTACATGTACAAAGATATCATTGCAATCATATATGGGAAAGCAAATATCTCAATGAAGCTAAATTTTAGATCTCTTTAAAATACAAAGGTATGGGAATGCCATGCAGGCAGCTCTATATTTGCTAATAGGGATGGGTGTCCACAATGTTTGTTGAAATACAAAGAATGACAGATTAGGTATTGGCATAATTTCATTTTTTGCAATGTGTAATATATATACACACATGCACATATATGTACACATGCATGTATATATAACATATACAGGAATGTAAGATATATAAAGTCTGTAAGGCTATGTGTCCACTTACTCATGGTTGTTATCACTAGGCTCTGGGGGCAGGTACTTGTACCTTTTTAATTTGTGCAATTTTGTTTAAATTACTTGCAAGGAGCATGTGTTCCTTTATTTTAAAATAAGTATTATAAAGCTAAATCCTCCATACCATCTGTTTTTGTTGCTGCTGTTATTCTGCTTTACTATTTATTTGCTTATTTTTTATGATTTACCTCTTTTTCCAACAAGCAGTCTCTGAGGGGAAAATCACTCAGAAGAGTCTGAGGTAGCAATAAGTTACTGGAGTTAATTCTCTAGTGGGTGAGGGCAGGCAGGGAATTACAAAAGCAGGCACATTTGTCCCAAGAGTCCCGGGATGGACTTCTTGGGTTAAAGGGACTGGCCATTTCGTATTTAAAAAAACATAGACCAACTGCTTTACCAAAAGAAAAGCTGTTCTAATTCGTATTTTCTTCCTCATTATTTCCGCCAGCAATGGGTAATAGAGCTTTTGCTTTTTACCAGTCAGAGAAATATAAAAATCAGTTCCCATTATTGCATTTCCCTGATGTCTAGTGAGTCTGAAAACTTTTTATCCATATTTCTATTAGGTTGTTTGCTTTCTTCTTGTCAAATTTTAAGAGTTTACTATACATGTGAGATAATTATTATATATAATACGTAACAAATGTTAACTTTATTCACTATCTGCTTTGCAAAATTTTGCCAAATCCACTTTCTGTTTAGTAACTATTTTATATTATATTTCATCATAAAATATTTTTAAATTTTATGTAGTGAAATGAATTTATCTTCTCTTGAATATTGCTCAGTTTCTTGCTTAAGAAGGTCTCTTTTGCTTCTAAATTACTTACAATCTTTTATTTTTTTTCTTATAAGAGTTTTCTTGTTTTGGTTTTTGTATTATATATACTGGAAATAGATGACCAACTTAATTTTATTTCAGAGGCATAGACAGTTGAGGCAGATTTGTTTATTAATTAATGCATGTATTTCCAATAAAATTGAGATGTAATCTTTTCATATATTAAATCACCATATACAGCAATCTAGTTTTATTTACTTATTTAATGAATTGACTAATAGTGCTTACTAGACATGTAGATTCTTCTAAGTACTTAATAGACATTCACTTATCTATTTTTTAAAACTCAAATCCACCTTGTCTATTTTTAAAACTCCTATCCACCTTACTATTACGTAATCAGTTCAACTTTTTTTGTCTGGTTCAATGTCCCTCCCCACGGTGATTTGATCATAGTGATTTTGTAATGTATTCTGGTATCTGGGAAAGTAATTATCCCCCTTCTTCTTGATTCTTCATTTTTATACTTTTCTTTGCTATTAACTTTTTTTTAACTTTTTTAACATTTTCAGAGGATAGTGTATAGAAACCAAATTATATACCTTGATAAACTTTTCCATTTGTAAACAGCCATATAACCACCACCCAGATCAAATTACAGAACATCTCTATCAACCCAGAAGATGCTCACATGCGCCTCCCAGCCCATGGCATCTGTAGGCAGTAAAACTATCCTGATTTCTACCACCGTGGGTTAGTTTGGCCTGTTCAAACCACAGAGTGGCTACTCTTCTATTTCTTTTACACAACATTATGTCCATAAGATTCATTTTCACATAGTTCTTTTTCATCCCATATTCCGTGAATTTACTAGAACTTAATCACTCATTCTACTCTTGATGGACAAAAAGCTGTTCCAGTTTGGGGCTCTTATAAATAAAGCTGCTATGAACCTACTCGCGCATCTCTTCTGGTGAATAAAAGCAACTCATTTTAGTTGGGTATATGCCTAGGAGAAGAATTCCCAGGTCATAGCGTCTATATGTGATTAGCTCCAGTAAATTCTGCCAGATTGTTTCCAAAATAGAACCAAGTTTTACTCCCAGAAGAAATGAAACAGACCTTATTGTTCCATATCCTTGCTGACACCTCACATTCACATCCTTTTTAATTTTAGCCATTCTAGTGAATGTGTAATTATGTCATCGTTTAAAAATGATATTATTCTAATGACAAATTATGTGGTGCACATTCTTATATATTGATCGACCATTTTGATTATTTTAATGTCTGCATTTGTGAATGTTTTATGCAAGTTTTGCCTATTTTCAAGTCTGTCCTTTTGTTCTTGATTGAAAGACAGGAATTTTAAAAATATTCTGCAGTTGCGTCTTCTGTTGGATATACTTTGAAAATTATAGATTTAGAGGGTACAAGTGCAGTTTTGTTACATGGATATATGGCATAATGGGTAAGTCTGGGCTTTTAGCGTGACCACCACCTGGTCGGTGTCCATTGCACCCATTAGATAACTTCTCATCCTTCATCCCTCCCCTACTCTTCTACCCTTCCAAGCCTCCAGTGTCTATTATTCCACTCTCTATATCCATGTGTACACATTATTTAGCTTCCAGTTGTAAGTGAAAACATGCAATATTTGACTGTTTCAGAGCTGTTTCAGTTAAGATAGTGGCCCCTGGTTCCATTCATGTTACTGTGAAAGACATGATTTCATTTTTTTATGGCTTAGTAGTATTCCATGTTGTATGTGTATATATATGTGTGTGCTGTGTGTGTGTATATTCCATGGCATGTGTGTGTGTGTATACTTAGTAGTATTCCATGGTGTGTGTGTGTCTATATATATATGTGTGTGTGTGTGTGTGTATGGATATATACACACACATACACCATGGAATACTACTAAGTATATATATATATATATATATATATATATATATACACACACACACACACACACACGTACATTAAATTACTTGCAAGGTAATTTAATATATACACACATTAAATTACTTGCAAGGGGTAATATATATGTGTGTATGGATATGTATATGTACATACATCATGGAATACTACTAAGTACACACACACACACACACACACATTTTATTTATCCAATCATCCATTGAGGGGCACAGATGGATTCCATATCTTTGATATCATGAATAGTGTTGCAATAAACATAAAAGTGTGGGGATCTTTTTGGTATAATGATTTCTTTTCCTTTGAGTAGACACCCAGTAGCAGAATTGCTGGAGCTAATGGTAGTAGTTCTATTTTTATTTCTTTGAGAAATCTCCATATTGTTTTCCATAGGGGTTTTGCTAATTTACATTCCCACCAATGGTATATAAGCATTTCTTTTTTTTTTTTGCATCCTCTCCAACGTGTTATTTTTTACTTTTTTTTTTTTTTTAGATGGAGTTTCACTCTTGTTGCCCAGGCTAGAGTGCAATGGCACAATCTTGGCTCACTGCAACCTCCACCTCCCCGGTTCAAGCAATTCTCCTGCCTCAGCCTCCCAAGTAGCTGGGATTATAGGCATGTGCCATTGCACCCGGATTTTGTATTTGTAATAGAGATGGGGTTTCACTTTGTTTGTCAGGCTGGTCTCGAACTCCTGACCTCAGGTGATCTGCCCACCTCGGCCTCCCAAACTGCTGGGATTACAGGCGTGAGCCACCATGCCCTGCTTATTTTTTACTTTTTAGTAATAGCCTTTCTGACTGGTGTTAAGATATCTCTTTGTGGTTTTAGTTCACATCTCTGATGATTAGTGATGTTGGGCATTTTTTCCATATGATTGCTGGTCACTTGTATGTCTTCTTTTGAAAAAATGTCTGTTTATGTGCTTTCCCACTTTTTTTTTTTTTTTTTTTTTTTTTTTTTTTTTTTTTGCGATGGAGTCTCGCTCTGTCACCCAGGCCGGAGTGCAGTGGCCCGATCTCGGCTAACTGCAACCTCTGCCTCCCGGGTTCACGCCATTCTCCTGCCTCAGCCTCCCGAGTAGCTGGGACTATGGGCATCTGCCACCATGCCCAGCTAATTTTTTTTGTATTTTTAGTAGAGACAGGGTTTCACCATGTTAGCCAAGATGGTCTCGATCTCTTGGCTTCATGATCCGCCTGCATTGGCCTCCCAAAGTGCTGGGATTACAGGTGTGAGCCACCACGCTCGGCCCTTTCCCACCTTTTAATGGGGTTATTTTTCATTGTTGTTGCTGAGATGTGTGAGTTCCTTACAGATTCTGGATATTAGTCCTTTGTCAGATGCATAGTTTATAAATATTTTCTTTCATTCTGCAGGTTGTCTGTTCATTCTGTTGATTATTTATTTTGCTGTGCAGAAGCTTTTTAGTTTAAGCTTTTTTGTGTATTTCTGTTTTTGTCACATTTGCTTTTGAGGTCTTAGTCATAAATTTTTGCCAAGGCCTGTGTCTAGAAGAGTTTTTCCTACGTTTTCTTCTAGTATTTTTGTATTTTCAAGTCTTATGTTTGATCTTTAATCTATCTTGGGTTAATTTTAGTATGTAGTAAGAGATTGGAGTCTAGTTTCATTTTTCTGCTTGTGGCTATCCGATTTTCCCCAGAACTATTTATTAAATAGTGTGCCGTTTCTCCAGTTTATGATTTTGTTGAGTTATAACTGAAACTTTATACCCATTGAACAACTCTCCATTTTCTCCAAACTTAGCCCCTTGAAGCCACCATTCTGCTCTCTACTTCTATGAGCTTGATCATTTCAGACACTTCATATAAGAGAAGACATGCAGTATTTGTTCTTCTGTGACTGTCTATTTCACATGGAATGTGAAATTATTTGCAAACCATACATCGGATATCCAACAACATATAAAGAACTCCTACAATTCAATGGCAAAAACTCAAATAACCCAAATAAAAATGGGCAAATTGCTTGAACAGAGATTTATCCAAAGAAGAATACAAATAGTCAACAGGTATATGAAAAGGTGCTCAACAGCACTAACCATCAGGGAAATGCAATATTCAAAACCACAATGAAATATTACCTCATACCTGTTAGGATGGCTATTATCAAAAAAAAAAAAAAAGAAGAAGAAGAAGAAGAAGACAAGAGTTGGTGAGACCGTGGAAGAAGTGGAACCCCTTGTAAACTGTTGCTGGAAATGCAAAGTGGTACAGCAGCTATGAAAAACAATACAAAGTTTCCTCAAAAAATTAAAAATAGAATTACTATATGATCCAGCAATACCACTACTGGGTGTATATCCAAAGGAAATAAAATCAATATGTTGAAGAGAAACCTGATATCCGCACTCCTATGTTCATTGCAGCATCATTCACAACAGACAAGGTGTAGAAACAACCTAACTGCTCATCAGTGCATGAATGGATAAAGAAAATGTACTCTATAGATGCAATGCAATATTACTCAGCATTGAAAAGGAAGAAAATTATGCCATGTGTGACAACATGGATGAACCTAGAGGACATTACCCTAAGTGGCAACGTTTTTCAGTCTACTTAATATTGTTTTGATTTGCGTAGGATCTGTTCTCTTTTCAAATCCTCACACTGGTAATTCCTCACATTGTTTTATCTCTGTCTTCTTTAATTAGTGAGTATTCCTAGGTATTTATCAATTTCATAATTTTTTTTCCAAGAGCCAACATTTTAGCTTTGTTAATTTGTTTATTATACATTTGTTTTATATTTTATTGATTTCTGATTTTATCATTATTGTTTATTTCTTCAATTTTATTTGAATTTAATTTGCTGCTCTTTTTTAACTTATTGAATTGGAAGCTTGGAACATTAAATTTATACACACCTACACATATGCATACATGTGTACATACAGGTACACATATGTGTGTGTGTAATATATGTGTATGTAGGCAGGCATATACTTGTATTTTCTGGCTTTCATTTTAATTTCTTCTTGGCCTCATGGGTCTTTATAACTATTTTCTAAATTTCTGGACACTTGGAGATTTCTACCTTTTTACTGCTACTGAGTTTTAATATAATTTTCAGGTAGTCACAGAATATTCACTAGAAGATTTCAGTCTTTGAAATTTGTTGAGATTTGCTTTATAGTATGGTGTGTTTTACCAAATGGACACTCAAAATTGTATATTCTGCAGCTGTGGAATGTAGTATTCTATATATTTATTGAGCCTAGGTAGTTGGGTTTTTCAAATTTGCTCTATCCTTATTGACTTTTTGTCTATTTTTCTTTCAGTCAATTTGGAGTGTTAAAATTACCAAATATCATTGCGGCTTTTCTACCCTTTATTTTAGGTCTGACAACTTTAAGTTTCCAGATCTTGAAGCTATTTCAGTAGGTAAATTTGCATTTAGGATTGTTATATTTCCCTATTGAGTTGACCCTTTTATCTTTATTAAATATTCCTTTTCTACTCCCATAGTATTTCACCCCTGAATCTCTCTGATATTAGTGCAGGCCTTTTTGGTTGTTATTTCTGTGGCACATTCTTGCCCATCACTGTACTTTCAGCATTTCTGTGTCTCTACCTTTAAAACCTGTGCTCTACAAACAACATGGTGTGTGAAGGCACAAAAATTCTCCCTCCTGAACAACACATTCTTGCAGGTAGGTGACTAAGCAGCCGAAAGCACTATAGTAAGAATGCTGAGGGAGAAGCGGGGCCCAAGGAAAAGACCGGATGTGTCTCAGTCGAGGCAGGGAGTGGAGAGGCTGAGCGCACGGGAACTTGTTCACCATTGACGAGGCTGTCCAAAGGCATGCACGCAGGGAGTTCTTCAGAGAACCACAGCACCAAAAGACAGTGGGAGCAAGCGTAACGCTGAAAGTAAACGCAGGAGAAGAAGAGGCTGGTCCCGCAGGGCCCTCCAGGTTCCAAACAGGGCACTGGTGTCATTTTCCAGAGTGTGAGCTGAGCTGAGCACATGCTGTGTTGACTCTGACTGATTCCCTCTCCCTCCTCAGCTGGGTTGTCATTTGTCCTTGTCCGCCCATCAAGGCTCATCCTCATTGCTGGCACACAGTATGGACTACAGCACCTGAGTGGTGGAATGAAAGTCTTCTCAACCCTTGCGAGGCAACAAGGCAACAGCAAGTGTCCACTATCTGTCCTCCTCTGAAGGAAGGAGGAGTGAGCCTATGGTCTGTGCCTATGGTCTCTTCTTACTGTCCCAGACTCAGGGTCAGAGGGAGCCCAGCCTACCCACTGAGCATCTCCCCAGACTTGTGTGTGCAATGACGAAACGAGCCAGGGCTAAAAATGACATTCCTCCAAGGACCACATGACACTAAGGACCAGGCTCTTTCCAGAATTCTCTTGCTCCAATTGTCCCACTAGCAGGAGAATCCAGACTCTTTCCAGCCTCACAAGGAGAAAACCCCATCACTCTACCTGCAGGAATCCCACAGCTGCCAGTGAGCTCTGAGGTCATATGCTCTTTGGGAGAGCTGGGTAGCCTGGAGTTAAGTGAAGTGGTAGAAAGTTATATTCAAGTTGCCACCTCCATGAATCCATGTGTAAATTCTAAATTGAATTGACCCTCTTGTGACTTAAAAACAGCTCATATAAATTACTTGAGAATAGGGATTTTTTTCTATTGCCTATGATTTCATTATATAAAACACTGCTGAAGCCACTATTGATTGTGCTACAGTTTGCTTTTCAGTTTGCCTTCCCTTTGAAAGTGCCCACATCTAACACAGGTTGTGGAGGTATTCGGCCACCCTATTGCACACTTCCCTGACCCCCCGCCCAGCCTTGGTCTTCTGGGTCTTGGATAGTGTAGCATCTTGTTTCACATGGGGATGTGTAAAGGGATATCCCACACTGCCTGTGTACCACATGCTGGCTGTGCAGTGGCTCTCAGAGCCAAATCTGCGTCCCCTTCAGAAGGCTGTGGGCCTTGTGCTCCTCTTGGCTTCTATAAAGGGGAGGCTGGTATCCTGCTGGGGCACCATGGAATGGCAATTCACATCTCTGGCTCACATGAAAGGACTCAAGTGGCTACAAACTACAGAAAGGAAGATTCAACTGGAAATTCCTGGCACATTTATTCCTATGGCCTTGGAATAAGGTATGAGGGAAGAGCACATGACTTCTTGCTTGAAAGTTATTATTAATTTTTCTAGAGTAATTCCCTGAGACTCATGGATGAGTCAATGTAGCTTCTTAATTTCTCATGAAGTGGCATCAGAATCACAACCTAGACGTGTCCCAGGCAACTCCTGGTAATATAGTCTCAATGCTTATGTACCCCAAATCCACATGTTAAAATCCTCACCCCTAATGTGATGGTGTTAGGAGGCAGGGCTTTTGGGAGGTGATCAGGCCATTGAGGGGGGTGATCAGGCCATGGGAGCAGAGCCCTCATGAAAGGGATTAGTAGTGTCTTTATATAAGTTACCTAAGAGAGATCTTTCACCCCTTCCACCATTTGTGGACACAGTGAGAAGGGAGTTTAGGAACAAGAAAGCAGGGCCTCGCCAGACACAGACTCTACTGGCTCCTCTCTATAGAACTTCTTAGCCTCTAGAACTGCGAGCAAAGCATTTCTGTTGTTTTCAAGGTATATTGTGGCAGCAGCCCAAATGGACTAAGACACCTGGGATGCCACAGTGTCTAAGCTCAAGGATGAGCACAGATGCATTCTCCCAAAATCCTCCCCAAGTATGAGTATTTAAATGTAAATGGATGAAAATTAAAGGAATCTTTTTTTTTTTTTTTTGATATAGAGTCTCAATCTGTCGCCCCAGCTGGAGTGCAGTAGTGCAATCTTGGCTCACTGCAACCTCTCCCTCCCAGGTTCAAGCAATTCTCTGTCTCAGCCTCCCAAGTAGCTGGTATTACAGGCACCCACCACCACGCCTGGCTACTTTTTGTATTTTTTTAGTAGAGATGGGGTTTCACCATCTTGGCCAGGCTGGTCTTGAACTCCTGACCTGGTGATCCACCTGCCTCGGCCTCCCAAAGTGCTGGGATTACAGGCATGAGCTACCACTCCCGGCCAAGAAATCTTAAAAGTTAAAAATTCCATTACTTTTTGCACTAGCCAGATTTCAAGGGTTCAACAGCACATGTGAAAAAGACGTGGGAGGAGTATCCCTGGATAGCACAGACAGGGAGCTCTCAGTCAAGGCAGAATGTTGTCTTCACAGGACAGACTGCTCGAGACAGAGGACATCTCACCTTTCCACATGCCAGCATGACACTGTAGCACTAATTATGTGAGATGTCCAAACCTCTGTCTGTCTCCCAGGTTGAAAAAACTGGAGCGCCTAGCTGGGTGTCTCTTCCCTGTGGCTGGACCACATAATCAGTTAGCAAGAAACAGAGGAAGGATTCTGATATGACCCCCAGCAGAACAGTCAAGAAAATGAAAATAATTACAATAGTCCCCCCTTACCTGTGGTTTTGTTTTCCACAGTTTCAGTTACTGATGGTCAACCATGTTTCTAAAATATTAAATGGTTTATTAGTCCATTCTCACACTGCTGTGAATAAATACTTAAGACTGGGTAATTCATAAAGAAAAGGGGTTCAATTGACTCACAGTTCCACAGGGCTGGGGAGGCCTCAGGAAATTTACAATCATGGAGGAAGGGGAAGTAAACACGTCCTTCTTCATTTGATGGCAGGAAGGAGAAGTGCCAAGCCAAATGGGGAAAAGCCCCTTATAAAACCATCGGATCTCATGAAAACTCACTCACTATCACAAGAACAGCAGCCAGAGGGGAACTGCCCCCATGATTCAATTACCTCCCACCGGGCCCCTCCCACAACACTTGGGGATTATGGGAACTACAATTCAAGATGAGATTTGGGTGGGGACACAGCCAAATCATATCAAATAGAAAATCCAAGAAATAAAGAGTTCATAAGTTTTAAATTGCATGCTATTCTGAGTGACATGATGAAATCTTGAACCCTCCCTTCTGGGATGTGAATTACACCTTTGTCCAGCATATCCACACTGCACACGCCACCCCACCTGTTAGTCACAGAGAAGCAGGCTTGGGAATGAGATCACTGTTATGGTATGGCAATGCTTATGTTCAAGTCACCCTTATTTTACTTAATAACAGCCCCGAAAGCACAAGAGTAATGATGCTGGCAATTCAGATGTGCCGAAGAGGAGCTGAAAAGTGCTTCCTTAATGTGAAAAGGTGAAAGTTTTAGCTTAAAGAAAGAAAAATAAGTGTATGCTGAGGTTGCTAAGACCTATGGTAAGAGTGAATCTTCTATTCGTGAAACTGTAAAGAAGGAAAAGGAAATTTATTCACAGCATATATAGAGTTCAGTAGAATCTGCAG
This sequence comes from Pan troglodytes, assembly GCF_028858775.2. Classification (NCBI taxonomy): domain Eukaryota; kingdom Metazoa; phylum Chordata; class Mammalia; order Primates; family Hominidae; genus Pan; species Pan troglodytes. The sequence continues at coordinate 140,798,101 of NC_072406.2, read as the reverse complement.
TTTCAGGCATCCACGAGGGGTCTTGGAAAGTACCCCAGATGGATAAGGGGAGACTAATATATCATGAGAATAAGGCCAAATGGGGAAATTTTATAGTGAGTTGGATCAAACTTGCAAGGTTTTTAAATGTTTTGATTAAAGCGAAGCCAGTTGATGAGTCTGCCTGATTAACACAGGGGACTTGAAGCCATGTGCAGGGACTGAGAGGGAGCTGGAACTACTACGGTCTATCAGGCGGGCTTTAAAACCCAGACAAGATTTTATTATTTTCATTAAAAAATATTTATAAGTAAAAACTAAAATGCCTAAAATAACACGCACACAATTTGCTAGAGCTGCCATAAAAAATTGTCACAAACTAGATGCTGAAAACAATAGAATGTACTCTCTCACAGTTCTGGAGTCCTGGAGTCTGAAATGGAGGTGTGGGCAGGGCCGTGCTGGCTCTGGAGGGTCTAGGGCAAGCTTGTCCAACGCACAGCTGATGGGACACCTGTGGCCCAGGACAGCTCTGAATGCTGCCCAACACGAATTCTTAAAATTTCTGAAAACATTATGAGATTTTTTGTGTGGATTTCTTTTTAGCTCATCAGCTATTGTTAGTGTTAGTGTATTTTATGTATGGCCCAAGGCAATTCTTCTTCTTCCAATGTGGCCCAGGGAAGCCAAAAGATTGGACACTCCTGCCTAGGGCAAGAGCCTTTCTGACTCTTCCAGCTTTGTGGCTCCAGGTCATCCTTGGCTTGTGGTTACATCACCCGGATCTCTGCCTGCCTCTTCATACAGCCTTCCCCTCTTGTATCTCCTTCTGCCTTTTATGGGAACACTTGTCATTGCATCCAGGATGATCTCATCCCCAGAACCTTAACTCAATTACATCTGCAAAGACCTTTTTTTTTTTTTTTCCAAATAAGATCAGATTGACAGTTGCTAGGAATTTTGACACGGGTACGTATTTTGAGGGACCACCATTCAACCCACTGTGAGGAGTGGGTTACTTTTTAGTTCATATAAGAAATTAAAACACTGCTCAATTTCATCAAAATTGTGGGAAAGCCCATCCCACATATTACTGATTCCAGAAGCAGTAAGAATGGCAGCAGCATGCCTCGGAAGGCATGCAGTCTAGCTTTCTAAGGGGCACCAACAGGCACAGGCTCATGGAAAAACTGCTCTTGAGAAAAACCTGGACTCAGAAGAGCCTGGACCACACAAACGCACCCCAGCTTCTTTCTGAGATCATTTTCCTGTCTGCCCAAGGGAGGTTCTCCCTCAAGGGTGCCATCCATCCTCCTCCAGCCTGTGAATCATCTGCTATTTCTGAAACCCAGAGTGATGAACGAGTCAGCCCAGGGTAGCACCGTGCCTTCATCTGCATCAGACAACCTGAGAATACTCATTTCATTTCACTTCTGACCTTTTTGCTATTCTGCATACCCACAAGATCTGGGCTGCATAATAATATCTGAGGATCAGAGGTGAGTGTTTAGAGTATCATCCAATCCATGTTTACTTGACCTTATGGTGTTAGAACCCATATTAATCTTAATTGCACTGTTAAAATATAGTAAATATCTTTATACAAATTAAGCGATAATGGGAATTTGCAGAGGGTTTTTTTTCCATGAATTAATCTTAAAATAAGCTGATTATACAAATCTTTAACCAAGCAATGACTAATCCAAAACACAAACATTACTTTGATAAGATACATTCAAACAAACATTTTTGTGACAAATATTAGCAGAAACCAAGCAATAATTGGGAGATGGCATTCAGTGACTGACAATTGTGAACACAAAGGGAGATGGCCAGATGTGCCCAGTGCTTACAACCACATTCTAGAATTGGGTCCTTTCTGGATTCATTGTCAGATGTTAGTGACTTTGGACAAAGTAAACTGGAGCATCCGGGGAAAGAAGATCATGGGGACTTTTTTGTAAAATTCAAATTTAAAGAGGGGATGATAAAATAATTGATTATACTTATGCCCATTAAGCTATGTTTTCTTTAAGGAAAAATACATTTATTTGACAATGACTCAATCTTCACTAACTGGTAGACACTGCTTATCCTGAACAACTGCTGTGTTTTCAGCTGCACAAAGTACCTTCTGAACTGAGTTCATTAACCTCTTTTTTTTGACCAACAGGAAGCTCAGCACTGAATATACAGTACATTTTTAATAATAGTCCAGAACCACATAATATACACTTCTTTTTAAGTTTTCATATGTAATACTTGACAGATAGGATATTTGTAATAGATATAGTATGAAACACAATAAAATTTAGACCCTCAAATCTACACCGAAATTAAGCCGAAGTCTTTGTCCCAGCAATATACCTCCTCAATCCCATTTCTATGCACCCAGGAGTTACCTCTACTCAGAATTTTGTATCTATCACTCCTTTGTTTTCTTTTTTGTTTAGTTATATCACAGATGTACCTATACCTGTACAATATGTTGTTTAATTCTACTTGTTTCTGAGGCTTATAAAATATTGTATTCTATGAATTGTTCTAGGATTTCTGACATATTGGTATGATTCATTCATAGTGTTGCATACAACTGTATTTCCACTGCTTTATAACTGTCCATTTTAAGACTTATTGAAATATATTTATCTATTTTCTTGTGGATGAGTTTAGGATAATTTCTGGTTTTGCTGTTATGAACACTACTTCTATGAATATTCATGTATATGGCTCCTGACACATACATGCAAAATGTTCTGCTATATCCCTAAAATTATTTGGTTAAATATTCATATTTGTAAAATAATGCCAAATTATTTTCCAAAGTGGTCATTACAAATTATACTTGGACCAACAATAAAGTCTCTGTTGATTCATAGCCTCACCAACATTAGGTATTATAAGATTTCCAAATTTTTGCCCAACTAGTAGATTAAAAAAATACATCACTACACTCTATGCATTTGCATTTTCCTAATCTCTACTGAGGTTGAGCATTATTTTATATGTTTAATTGTCATTTGTGTTTCCTTTTTAGGAAAATACCTCTTTAAGTTTTTTGCACATTTTTCTTATTGATTTGTATGAATCCTTTTGTATTCTACATATAAATCCTTTTTTAGTTATATGTGGTATGAACGTCTTTTCTTAGTACATGCCTTGAAATTTTACATTCTTCCTGTGTATTTTGAAGAACAAAAACTTTCTAATGAAATTATAGAATTTATCAGTCATTTATTTTATGGAATATGTATTTTATGCACTTTTTAAAATCCTTCTCTATCCTTTGGTCATAAATGTGAAAAAGCAAATTAAAATACTTTTAGAAAACAGGAGGACAAGGGGACTATTATTAAGTCTTTCAGTCACCTGTAATTGATTGTTGAGTAGGTATGAGGTAGGTGTCAGGTTCCACTGTTTTCTATATAAACAACAATTGGCCCATTATCGTTTCGCTAAATAGCGTTTCCTTTCCCCTCTAATGCACAGTGCCCACCCTGGCATGAGTGAAACTCCGTACTTCTGGGTGTCAGTTTCTGGCTGTCCATTCTACTCCATAGGCTATTTGTCTAGGCCCATGAAAACCCTAACACATCTTATTTTTGACATTTTCTCATAAGAAAGAAATCTGATAAGGCAAGTTCCACCTCACCTCCATCTTATTCTTCAGAAGTATCATGGCTATTTAGGGCTCTCTCTCTCTCTCTCTCTCTCTATATATATATATATATATATATGAACAATACTTCTATGAATATCCATGTACATGTCTCCTGGTGCACACACACGCACACACACACGGATATATACACACATATATATTTTATATACACACTTGTCAAGTTCTATTAAACCTGTTAGCATTTTTGGGGAATTCCATTGAACCTAGAGATCAATTTATAAATAATTTGCATCTTTATCCTACTAAGTCTTTCTATATAAGTGCCTTCTACAGTTTTCCATTTATTTAGATTTTTTTGATGTGCTATATTAAGGACTTAATTCTTTACATAAAGGATGCTTTGTGTAAACTTTTGTTACTGAAAATTACATTTTAAAAATTATATTTTCTACTTTGATTAAATATAAATGTATTTTTAAAAAAATTTCTATATAGACAATCAGCAGCAGCAACTAATGACAATATTATTTCTTTCTTTCCAATGCTGTCACTTTTTATTTCTTTTTCTTGTCATGGTGCAATTGCTAGTACTTACAGTAAAATTTTGATTAGATATTGAATAGAAGCCATCTTTCTCTTTTCCTAATATTACAGACAATCCTTTTGAACTTCCATTGTTATATATAACGTTTACTATAAATTTTATATGCCTTTTATCAGGCAAAGATAATTTTTTCTTCTTTTGTAGTTTGCTATGAAATTTTATAATAAGTTGACCTTTCATTAAAGCATTACTAGAAGGTGATCCTTCATTGATAAAGATCCTTCTTTGAATTTGAGGATGCTATTAATTGCCTCTTATTAAATCAGAATTGCATTCCTGGTATAAATCCAAGTTATTTAAGATGTGTTGTCTTTTATTATATTGCTGGATGATATTTGCTAATATTTTTGTTTAAGGTTTCTGGTTTTGTGTTCATCAGAGAGACGGGATATGTAATTTTTCTTTTTCATACTATGTGTGTCTGGTTTTCTTATCAATGCATTGTTAGTCTCATAAGATATTGAGTTTTCTTTTTTCTTTATTTTTTTCTTTCCTTTGGCATAGTAGAAATAGAAATTATCTTTTCTTTTGCTTTGATAAAACTCATCTACAAACAGATCTGAGTTTGGCATTTTCCATTTGAGAAAATTTTAATTTTCTTAGTGACTGTAGGACTATTTAAGTTTTCTATTTTTTCTTGTGTATGTTTTGATACATTGTATTTTTCTAATAATTTATCTATTTTGTCCAATTTTCTATTTTTTGACATTGTTTTTAATAATTTTTATCATCTACTTAATTCTGTGGTCTCTAAACATGTTTCATTCATTCCTAAAATTGTGCCTTTTCCTTCTATTAATCTTTATTAATTCTACTGTTCTTTTTCTATGACCTTTAAGTTGAGTGCTTGGCTCACTAATACTGAGTCTTTCATTATTTCTAATATAAGCATCAAAGGCTTAAATTTCTCTTGACTTGCTGGTTTAGAGGTATGGCATAAGCTTTTATATGAGTAGTATCCTCACTATATTTTAGTTCTAAATGTTTTTTAGTTTCCTTTTTATTTTTTTCTTTCAATATAAATTGTTTAAAAGTAAGGTTGAAAAATATTCCAAATGTGGGGAGTTTTCCAGGCGCCTTTTTCTTTTTTGTGTCCAGAATACTTAAAGCATGTTATAGCATGCTGTTAGTTCACACCCTTTGACATTTTCTGAGGCTAGAATTACAGCCTGACAAGGTGTCAATTTTAGCAAATATTCCATCTGCTTTTATCTTTATTGTTTCCTCTTTTTTGCTTGCTCTGGGTTCACTTTGCTCTTCTATTTCAAGTTTTTAAAGTAGAAAATTAGATTATTGATTTGAGTCCTTTCTTTACCATTAATACAATTCCTTAATGTTATACATGTCCCGCTAAGTACTGAGTTAGATGCATCCCACACAGTCTGATGAGTTACATTTTCATTTTCATTCAGTTAAAAATATTTTCAAACTACCCTTGAGAGTTTCTCTTTGAACCAAGGAATTTTGGAAATATGTATCTAATTTCCAAATATTTGAGCATTTTCCAAGTATTATATTTTTCTGTGATTGATTTCTAATATAATTCCATTGTGGTCAGAGAATATGTTTTGTGTGATTTCAATTGTTTTACATTTGTTATGGTTCTGTGTGTGTGTATGTGTGTGTGTGTGTGTGTGTGTGTGTGTCCTAGAATGTAGTCTCTCTTGGTGAATGTTCCATATGCCCTTGGAAAGAATGCATATTCTATTATTCTATTGTTTTTGGATAGAGTGTGCTATAAATTTCAATTTGGTCAAGTTCATTGATGGTGCTCTTCAGGTCTTCTCTATGCTACTGATTGATTATCTATTGTTCCATTGATTACTTAAAAAGCAGTGGTGAAGTCTCTGGCTATAATTGTGGATTTGTCTATGTATCTTTTACTTTATGTCAGTTTTCATGTAAGTTGCATGCCCATTTAGGATTCTTATATCTTATTTGGGAATCCACCCTTTTATCATTCTGCAATGTTCCTTTCTATTTCTGGTAATTTTCCTTGTTCTGCAGGCTATGTTGTGTGATGTGAATAAAGATGTTTCAGTTTTCTTTTGACTTTTATTTGCTTGGTACATCATTTTTGATCATTTTACTTTCAACCTATCTATAGAATTATATTCTAAGTAGATTTCTTGCAGACAATATATAGTTTAGAATAATTAACAAACAAAACAGGGAACTCATCATCATATTAGTCATTTTCAAGTTTTGAATTTTCTCCTCATTCTCCTTGGTATTTTTTTTAAATTTCAGAATCTTCAAATAGTCATTGAGTCATTCTTTTCAGAGTTTCTAGCTGTGATCAGTGTGAGAGATAAGTGGAATGTGATTACTCGATCTTGGCCAGATCTTGAAGTTTCTTTTGCTAAGTTTTAATTTAATTCCAAGTTAGGAACAAAGCTTATACTTTATGATTCTAATCCTTTAAAACCCACTGAGATTTATTTGTGCTTTAATACATGAACACTGTGTTAGTCCTTTCTCATACTGCTATAAAGAACTGCCTGAGACTGGGTGATTTATAAAGGAAAGAGGTTAAATTGACTCACAGTTCAGCATAGCTGGGGAAGCCTCAGGAAACTTACAATCATGACAGAAGACAAAGAGGAAGCAAGGCACCTTCTTCATAAGACAGCAGGAAGGAGAAGTGCCAAGCGAAGTAGAGAAGAGCCCCTTAAAACCATCAGATCTCATGAGAACTCACTCACTATTCTGAGAACAGCATGGGGGAAACTACCCCCATGATTCAATTACATCCACCTGGTCTCTCCCTTGACATGTTGGGATTATGCAGATTACAACTCAAGATGAGATTTGGATGGGGATACAAAGCCTAACCATATCAAACACAGATTTTGATAAATGTCCTAAAGGAACTTCAAAAGAATGAACTTTAAAAAATTGGTGAGAAGTAACACAACTAACCAACCTGACCTAATTGTATAATATTTATATATATATAATATGTTTTATATATACATGTAAGAATATATGTAACGTACACATAAAAGAATAATACATCATATTTTTCATATGTATTATATATGCTATATATGGTATATAAAAATATAATGGATTCTTATTTTATGTATACCTTACATATATGTTCTTATAGATACATCCTATAAAATACATATAACATATTATATATAAAAATAATAAAATTAGGTCAGATTGGTTAGTTGTATTACTCCTTACTGATTTTTTTATCTGCTTATTATTAAAAGAAGCATGCTAAAAATCTCCAGTCATGCTTGCACATTTATTATCTCTCTCCCTTTATTTCTGTCAAATTATATTTTATATATTGTGGGATTATAGTCTCATATATGTACAGATGTAGGATTCTTATGTTCTGCTGGTTGTTGAAAACGTTATTATTACATGTCCATTTTTACACCTCATAACACTACTTGACTAAAGTCTATAATGTGTGATTTTAATATGGCCACAACAGCTTTCTTTTGATTGGTGTTTTCATTGGTACAGTATATATTTTTTCTATTTTTTCTTTACTTTTAACCTCTCTTTATCCTTAAATTTGATGTTTCTTGTAAACAGCATTGGATTTTCTTTTTTGTTTTTGTTTTTTTTAATGCAGTCTGAGAATCTTTGTCTTTTCAATGGAGTATTGTATTTAAATCTATGCTCTTGCAATTTGTTTTCTACTTAGTTTTTTGCTTTCTCCTTTCCTGACTTTAGTTTTTGTTCTTGTTACTTAGTCAAGCATTTCTATCATTTTATTTCTTCCTAGATATTAGGTTTTTTACTGTGTATCTTTTTTTTTTAGTGATTACCCTAGATTTACATTTATTCTTCGAATATTACACTAGTTTAACTTAGTAGTCTTACCACTTCCTGAGCAACTCAGAATTTTGAAACAGTTCAACTATATTTCCTCTTTGTGTTTTTGTTGTCATGTAAGTCACTCGTATACATGCTATCCATTCCATAATGTATTGCTGTTGCTGCAGTTTTGTGCAGTTGATACTCAATTCTATTGACCCATGTAGGTATCTTTTCTGGTGCTGTTCTTTCTACTGCTGATAAATTTTTTCCCAAAAGAATTTAATGGTTTTTTTAAGTTAGTTTACTTAAAATTTAATGTTTTATTTCCCAAAACATTTTCATTTTGACATCAATTTTTAAAGATATGCTTGATGGATATAGAATGCTAGGTTTTTAATTTTTGCCTGTGTTTTAATGGTGTTATTTGATTGTCTTCTGTCCTCCCTGGTTTCTGTTGGGGCAGCAGCCCTCTGTTTTGCCTTTGAAGATTCTATGCCCCTTCCTCCCCCTTTCCTTACTTTCCCTATTTCTTTGATTTTCAGCAGTGGAGCTGGGATGAATGTAAGGGCCTAATCATGTAGGTCTTGTGAATCCTAATGAGAGTTTGGACTTTATTTGACGACAGAGATGGAGTCACTGAGTCATTTGGAGCTGATGTGTATTTCCTGTTGTTGGAAGAAGCAGGAGGCAACAGGGAGAGTGGAGGCAGGGAGGCCAGGCAAGGCTGTGCTGCAGTTCCAGCAGATGACACAGTGACCAGGGCCAAGAGCCAGTGGAGATATTGAGCTATCACCAGAATCAGGGCATATTTTGAAAGTAGATGAAATAAAAATGTTTAAGAGTATATATATGCGTGTTAAGAAGAAAGAAAAACTGAGAATATTTGCCGGGTTTTCTACCTGAGAAATTGGGTAGATGGAGCTGCTATTTATTGAGAAAGGGAGAAGCTGAGGTGGAGGGAGTAGACTGGGGAAATCTACAGTTCTGTCTTCATCCTAAGTTTGAGATGCCTGTTAAATGAAGACGATGAACAGGAAACTGAAGAAATAAATCTCATCCAAGAGTCTAGGCTATGCTGGAGATTGAAAAGCAACAGCAAGTTTGAAATCATCAGAGCACAGAGGAGGCTCAATGCCATGAGACTGGATGGGATACATCAGAAGAAACAAGTATGTGGAGAAGAGGACCCAGGACAGATTGCTGGAGAGCTCTGCTCTGTGGAAGATCATGGAGAAGCAAGCAATAACAAAAGGGAATAAGAATGAGCCACAAAAATGCAGAAAAACTGAGAGAGGTGGTTGCAAAAATACCAAAAGCAAACATTTCAAGAAAGAGGGAGTGATAACCACTTTGCCTGCTGCCAACTGGTCAAATCAGAAGAAAACCACGCAGCTGGCCTGGGCAAGTTGACCATGAAAGAACCATTTCAACGAGCTGCTAGGGAGGAATCTCTGGAGTGGCCAGGGAGAGGCTAGGGATGAGGAAGTGGAGAAAGCGAGCAGGAGCCACCTTTTGTGTTGTGCATTTTGTCTGGAGTCTCACAAGCACCAAAGAAAGATGCGCACAAAGAATCTGTGAGCCCCATTGGAATCAAGAAACTGCTTGACCCTCTGCTTGTCCTTTGCAATGCATTCTCCATTCTGTACATTGAGAGAAGATGTCAAATATGATAACTGGAAAGTGGAACACCTGAAAATTAAAATTATGTGGAATTTGGGGCCAGTTCCTTGCTTACTAAACATCTCCTTTTTTTGTAGATTAACTGAATTCAACTCTCCAAATCACACAGTAGCTGTAGCCTGAGATGTGGCTTTCTAAAACAAACATCCCAAGGTCCCAAGAAACTGTTTTTTTCTAAATGTCTGAAGCCTAAAAACAAATACAGAATCATTACAAAACTTGTTTTTGATTAGAAAAGTAATATACGTAAGTAATTAATCAAGAATCAAGAAAGAGAAAAATAGATAGTCAACCTATAATCTATTTTTCATTAGCCACTTTGTCTCATTTTCCAGAAGCAACTACTGTCAACAGTTCATTTTGTACCTATAAGCATATCCTTTAGTTTTTATACAAATAAGATAATATTAAACACACTGCATTTTAGTTTGCTTTCACTAAACAAATACTACAAAAGCATTCCATGTCATCACATGGCGATCTGCCTCAACCTTTCTGATGGCCTTTCATTTTCTGATTTATGTATATATTATATTTTATTTAAACAGTCCCTGATCAATTTCATTTTGTTCCTTTACTTGAATGTTTTCCCTTCTAACAAACCATTCTTCAGTGAACATATCTCTTGGTGTTTTTGTAAACCTACCTATAGGTTAAGTTCTTTGCAATGGACATGTTTCTCAGATCTTGACAGATATTGCCAAATTGCCTTCAAAACCATTTTTCCAGTTTATATTTTCACCTATAGAGTATAAGAGCACCACTGTTTCCTCATCCTTGCCCACATGTATATGGTCAATTACATTCATGGCCTCAATTTGTTCCCTTCCCTGGGCCACGTCCTTGGTTAGGTGACTTTGCAGAGTCCCTCCTTCTACTGGTTGAGGTTTCACTGCAGACTTGCTTCGGCACACTGGGGCAAGCCTTCAACAGCAATGAACCCAGCACTGTCCCTCGGGGCAGGAGAGCCCCAGGCCCCTGCACATGCTGCTGATGGAGCAGGATCCAGGCAGACACCCTGGGACAATCAGAGAGACCTGCTGAGTTCCCCTCAGGTCCCATTCTGCTGGCAACTGACATTTCCGCCAGGTGGTCCCCTGTCCTAAGTGGAGTCCCCAGGCCTGGAACTCTCCTGCTTTCCTTTGGCCACCTGCCGAAAACCAGACCCCAGCCACCTGCTTATTGTCCCCACTTAAATGGACTCGCTGTCCAGCACCTTTGCTCTGCCTCTTAGAGCAGCATCAGGCAGATGGCAGAGACAGCCAGGAGCCCATGGTCACGGCTCATCCGATGGAAACATGGGTTCTAGCTTGGGACCACGGCTCCCTTTTGGCCTCCCTCCCGTTTCTCCAGGCCACATTTCAGAGGAGAGCAGAGCCTGAGGAGCCAGCACCTCCTCCCTGTCCCTCCCCTGCCCACTCCTGCATCTGCTTTCCTTCTACCTGCTCCGCACCCTCCCTGGGCCCTTAGCTGGACTTGGATGCCAGCCAGAGTTTGGATGTCTGGCACCCCGGGCTGGGAGGAGGGGGAGGCCAGGGAGCACCTAGGGCCTATAATTTCAGCAGGCACTCACTCCCAACCTCCTTAAATTTTGCAACCTAGGCACCTCACTGCCTGCACCCTAGTCCCGACCTTGCTGATGTGCAGAATGTATTTTTAAACGCCCTCCACTTTTCCGTGTTTCTCTGAAACCCTCTGATGCCCACAGAAGTTTTCTTGTCATTCGCCACAATCGTAGATGCACCGAGACCAGCCTTTCGAAACAGGAGCAAGGACTGTCTGTGCAAAAATATTTTACCCTCAGTACCAAACATAGCTAACTGCAGATTAGTTACGAAAGGGAGAAAACCCTGAAATTATTTTCTGCATTTAGTAACTCAAAAACAGTAATAAGAAAACTCCCCCTACAGACGCTTTGTGGTTACTGCAAAGTAAACAGATAAATGTCCTGCAAAATATTTGCTCATCTATCAAGACCATCTAGTGTTTTCATTCGACTTCTTAAAAACAAAGCCCCTTCATTATGGCATCCAGCAACTCCGTTTCCCTGGGGAGATGAATAAGGCAGCAGGAGCACCTCTCCCTTCCCCAGTCCCTCTGGCCACGGCTGCCGAATTCAACAGCAACGCTAAAGGGGCGTTTTTTTTGTTTGCAAAGAGCTGAAAATTATCCAGTACATTTTTATTCTCATTCTCATAAATTCACTACGTAGAAGAACAAATTTTAATAGGGAAATATTTGATTCCTCCCAACTTGAAGATGAGGAGTGAAACACTGTGAAATGCCACATAAAAATCAGGTGTCGCCAAGTCCTCGTCGACCTTGGGAACCAACACATAATCGATAAACAAGTAAAAGGACCATCGCTTGGCTGGAATCCAAAACCGAACTTCTTACCTCTCTTTTTCCCAGAGCTGCTCTACTCTTGTCATCACCTTAAAATTCTGACACCAGTTTGTGTTTTAAGCAATGGTTGTTTAAATATTAGGTTCCAAATTAGAAGAAAAGCCTGCCAGAAAATAACTTCAAATTAAATAAAATGATGTTTTATGGGAATCCCTCCCAGCCGTGCCCTGGTAAGAAATGCACCGTCTCCACTGTTGTCCTGGGAACCACACATGAATTCAGCTGTCTGGTTATGGCCCTGGGTAGAACAGGAAGTCCATGCTGTGGCTATCCCACGGGGTATAGGAGGTGGGTGGAGGGGTAACCTCCCCATCACAAAAGAGTATTGTTCCCTTCTGGTGTGCTTGTTACTTTACAATTACGTATATTATGAGCCCGAAGGTTGAAAGAGCTCTTGGTTTTTGTTAACGTGTTCTCAAACCACTAATTATTTCCTCCTGTCTTGAGGTGCTAAATACATAAACACATGGAGTCCTCAGCTTAAAAAATTAGGGCTTGGCTTTTCTTCCAGATGAATCAGCGTGAAGGATGATTCCTTCAGTCTCCATCCTACACACACTATGACCACACACTAAACCATGCAGCAGAGAGAACAGAACCCCGCCGGGCTGGGCTGCCAGGTTGCTAGTGTCAGAAGTTCTGAGCACACACCGAGGCCGCGTGGAGACCCGCTCTCTCCTTAGAGTAGTTCACGGGGAGTGTATTAATCTGTTTTCATGAAGCTAATGAAGATATACTTGAGACTGAGTAATTTATAAAGGAAAGAGGTTTAATTGACTCACAGTTCAGCAGGGCTACGGAAGCCTCAGGAAACTTACAATCATGGCAGAGGGAAAGCACACACGTCCCTCTTCATACGGCAGCAGGAGGCAAAAGTGCCCAGCGAAGTGGGGGATGAGCTCCTTATAAAACCATCAGATCTCGTGAGAACTCACTCACTATCCCGAGAACAGGATGGGGGAAACGGCCATCATGATTCGATTATCTTCACCTGGTCTCTCCCATGAGCTGTGGGGATGATGGGAACTACAATTCAAGATGAGATTTGGGTGGGGACACAGGCAAACAATATCAAGGGATTTGAGCGAGGTCCCTTCCAGCACCTTTGAATTGACAGTGTTTGAGCACCTGCTGCCTAGTCTTAAAGTGTGAATTTGGCCACATGACAACACATTTTGATAAATAAAAACACGGGCTTCATCAATCTTGTATGGACATGAGACGTGTAAAAATATTTTTTCCATTTGGTTAAATGAACATTTTCGTCTGCAGAGAGAGGCTTTATAAATTCTAAAGTTCAGTAGCCATGTGGCCTAAATTACATTAATGTTTAAGTTATTCAATAGCAAATGTCTACACTTCACAGTTAATTTCGGGATGTCCCCAGAATCTGTCCTATCTTCTCTGTGATGTAGGCAAGGTGAGATTAAGCTGGCTGAGTTCGTTGAAGGAAAACAAGAAACCAGCCTCTGCCTCTCGGGTCCCTGAGTCAGGCCCTGGTTCCTGGACAGAGTGGGCCTTGGATGCTGATAATTGAAGGCGGCACCGCCGGAGGAGACGGTGACGCCTGCAAAGACATCTGGTGGGAGTCCAGTCTTATAGAGAGGTGAGGGCCCTGCCAGCCCACGGCCCCAGGATGTCAGTCACTCAGCTGTTTCTCTTCTCAGACAGGCAGGGCTGGCGAGCTCTGGCCATTCCTGGGTTGGGTGGCTCAGAGAGCCAGTAGACATGTCACAGAAGCCAGGCCCCCCGGACTGGCACCATCTGGCCCAAGGCTCATGTTAATACAGCCACCCGGAACTGCAGGGGACACTCCAGCAGGGACGCTCCTCTGGGCCTCTGAGTCAGAGCCACCTTCTTCAAGAAGATGCAGGCCTCCCCTCACCACTGGCTCTTTGCTCTCCCTCCGGCAGGGGTGAGTCATGCTGTCACTTGCAGGTTCAGACTGGACAAAGTGGTGTGGGTGACTCACCTGGATGAAGACCAGGACATGGGGTGTCATTTCCTATTTATCTGTAATACAGATGAAAACCCAGGACATGTCCAACGAGCACGGGCAAGGACACTCATTACTAGCCGACAGGGAAAAGCAAATTAAATAAGCAAATTCACAGAGACAGAAAGTAGAAAAGAGGTTGCCAGGGCCTGGGGGAGGGGGAACAAAGAACACTTTCAATGATAGTTAATGTCTGGGAAGATGAGAAAGTTCTGAAAATAGGTAGGTGGTGATGGTTACATAACATTGTGAATGTACTTAATGCCGCAGAATTATACACTTAAGGTGATTAACGTGGAAAATTTTATGTTACGTATCTATTATCACAATTATTTTTTTTAATCCCAGGGCAATGCGACATGGGAAAACTCATGAAAGTGGCCCACAGAGCCACTTTGTGGCTGGTACCTCTCTCAGACCCCTTCCCTGTGTCCTCAACTTCTTCATCTTTGCTGGTTTCATTCCCTCCCTCAAGCCCAGAAACAAACAGTTTCTCCTACAAAAAAGAGGAAAATTAAGTTCCTGTGGAAACTTCACCACCTGTTAAAAAGCTGAGGTAGGGCCTGGCCCTATTTGCCATGCAAGTGTGTCCGCAGGACCTGCTTTTAGAACATGCCGATTCGCCCCGGAAATGCAGGTGTGGCCTTCTCCCACAGGTACGGGGACAGGCACTCATGGGCCCAGAGGCATCTGGGGCTAAAGGTTGTGTTTGTTTTTATTACATATTAGCCATTGTCATCCCCCTCGCGCCCCCTCAAAATATGATAATCAGCACATCTGATTATCACCAATTTAAAACCAGCTTTTCCTCTCACTAAAAATTCAGTATGAAGCCATTGTAGTAGAATTCCTCTCACATTCCAAGGCTTGCAGAAGAGAAAAATATCAATAAAAATCATGTGAAACGTCCACAATAGATCAATTCAACCAAAGTGGCCAGATTCTATGCTATCAGTCTGTGCGAGGTTTATCTGGTTTTCCATGAAGCATTCCCTTTTCCTGAAGAACACAATTATGGCTATAAAGTCATTTATCGGGCACTGCTCAAGGCATCTCCAATCACACGTCATAGTTTATGAAATGCCGTGAAAGGCACAGTGAGGTGCTTTTCCAAATGGTAAAGGCCAATTTTATGCAATCACATCCCAAAGTACAGGCTACATTTTTCTTCCCTAAACTCCTTTAGCATATCTTTTTATTTGGCCATTATTCTCAGTAGTCATTACAGATCGTCTCAGTAAATTAACCTTTTCACATTGTAATCACCCCAACAAGGATTAAAGGTCCTCGCATAGCACACAGGAAGGACAAATGGGAAGTGGGGCTCTCGGTCATACTCCAGCCCGGCTCCGGCGGCTCTGTCCGCTGGCTTGCTCAGAAATGTGGGCCTGGTGGGTGTTGCCCCACTCTTTGCTTGACAGGGTCTCTCACCTGTGCAGTGACTCTCCAGCCTGGGCCAAGGGCAGGCTGCTTCTACATCAGAACATGACCTCCACATCAGTCCCCTGCCTCTTCCTCCCCTCATCCCCATCTCCCTTCCCACCCTTTTCCTCAGCCCATCACTCAGTCCTGATGCCTCTTCATGAAGTCTCCTCCACCTGCCACTCCTTCCCCTTGCTACTACAGCCACTCTCCGATCCCTTCTGCACTGCACCTTGAATGACCCTCCAGCGTGCCCCTGCTGTCCCTGGCCTGCCATTTGCCCCATTCCCTGCCTACTGGGTCATGGCTTCTTCTTTTTTTTTTTTTTTTTGAAACAGAGGAGTCTCACTCTGTCGTCCAGGCTGGAGTGCAGTGGCACGATCTCTGCTCACTGCAACTTCTGCCTCCAGGGTTCAAGTGATTCTCTTGCCTCAGCCTCCCAAGTAGCTGGGACTACAGACATGCACCACCATGCCTGGCTAATTTTTGTATTTTTAGTAGAGATGGGGTTTCACCATGTTGGCCAGGCTGACCTCAGGTGATCCTCCCACCTCAGCCTCCCAAAGTGCTGGGATTACAGGCGTGAGCCACCGCGGGTCGTGGCTTCTATTTACACTGGCTCCATGCCTCATGTCACCACACTCTCACTCCTCCCATACAGGTGTTCCTCCAATGCCAGGTCTTCTATAGAACTCCAGGAACACCTGCAATCTCTTTGCCTTTATCTCTCCACTTTACCTCCTCAAAACACTTTTTGTCCTCAGGTGCATCCCTCTAGGTCTTTTGTTGTTGTTTCCTGGCCCACCTGAAATGGCACCACTCCCAGAGGCTTCCCTGCAAGCAGCTGATGGTTGCTACCACCTACCCCTGGCTCTCCCCGCCCACACTGCCCAGAGGCCAGCCTTCAGAGTTGCAGATTCATACTGGGTCCTGTGCATTCTCAACTTTCCTTTTGTCTTTACAGGCACCACACACTAAAAAGAGAAAGTGAATACAAGCCCAAAACACATTTTCTTCTTCAGTTAAAACTCAAGCAAACGAATTCAGGCAAGTAATCCTTACAGGTGTCACCTTCCCGCATCTCCACAGGAAGAGGATTGGGTGTCCCATTAGAGTGTAGGTGGAAGCCCTGCTCCATTCACATTCCACTGGATCCTGAGACAAGTAAATCCTTACAGGTGTCACGTTCCTGCATCTCCACAGGAAGAGGATTGGGTGTCCCAACAGGGTGTGGGTGGAAGCCCTGCTCCATTCACATTCCAGCGGGTCTTCCCTGAATGCTCCCTTCCCTGGCCCATGAAGGTTACTGTGGGTCACAGCATGTGAAGCTCAGACTTTGCATAAGAAATGAAATACTTTTATTTCTAGATCTTTCATCAGCTGAGTGAGTGAAAGCAAAGCCCTCATCATAGGCCCTTGATCCTAAATGAGCCAGAGTCAGAAAAAAGGAGCCTCAGATTCTTGTGTGGCCATCAGCCCGCACAGAGGTCCCCAAACTCCACAGCACATGCCAGAGCCCAGGGAGGAGGATACAGCAGGAATGGCAGGAAAATGCATTGCCACATGCTAAGTGTAAAAAGTCATCCGTGTTGGAGGAAGGTAAAGTTTTCTGTGAGAAGACGGAGGGCAGTTCTGGCTGAGGAGAGGACACAGCATCAGGTAACACCCAGCATGGAGCTCCTGCTCATGATGGGGAGACATTCAGCCAACTTCAGAGCATCCCATCAGCAGTCACTACTCATAGGACCAAGGTCAGGGTGCCATCCGCAGACTGCACGTTTTCAGGTGGCTGGGGCCCATCCACAAGCTTGCTAGCAGTTCCGACAGTTGAATCAGGGCTGCCTGTATGAGGCTCAGAGATGGGAAACATGTGCCCGACACCTTTCTTTTTCTATGGTGAGAGTCTTCCCTGCTGGGCAGTGAGGAGGAAAACATAAGCTTGTCCCCACAGAATTCTTCCTCGGTGGGATGACTCAGGATCTTTGTGGGAAATGCTCATAATTTTGAAATCCTGGCTTCTCCCTTCTACACTTCATGGGGTTGAGGGGTCAGCCTGTGTGTGTGCACGTCAAGGTGGGGTAACTGTGCAGCCTGTCCTACTCCCTGCTGCAGAGAGACCCCCAGGTCTGTCCCCGGTCTGGTATCTGCTGATATGTCTTTGCCTTGCTAAAGTCTCTGACCCCAGATTTTCTTTTCTTTCTTTCTATTTATTTATTTATTATTTTTGCCATTTTCAACTCCAGGCTTTTATTGACCAACTGACTCTCTCCCCATATCTCTAAGGCATTATCTACTAGGGCTTTGGGAACTTCAGGGTCCCCTGTGTCCCCTGCACAGCCAGAAGGGATCCGGGAGTCCTGCCACTGGCTCCCTTTGTAGCCAGCTGGCCCACCCTGCCAGGCAGCCTCTGTGCACCGTGTTGGTTGTCAACTTCTAGAGGCCAAAAGCCCTCCCCAGGGAGGGCCAGCACAGCAGGCCACACTGGCCACATTCTAGCCTGTCACCACACCTGCATGCTAGGCCCAGGGACAGGGAGATGGCAGGATCCTGGCCCCGACACCCTCACCACACTGGATCTACTGCATCCCGAACACCCCTCCAACCCAGATAGGAAGCACTTCCTTTCCTTCCTGGGTGATAAAGAATTTCTGTACCCTACATCCTGAGATAATTCCATCCCAGGCTTATGGAAAAGTTCCATGATCTCATCCAGCAGGCCCAGCCCTTTGCATAGCAACTAAAGGAATTTAGTAAATCCTTCTCTCTCCCAACCTAGCATGGCTTTCAAAACCTTTGCTTGCTAGGGACTCACAAATCCTATTTGCCAGTCAAAACTGAAAAATGACTTTGTTTTCCTAGCCGGTCTATGCCAGCCCTTCCCTTGGAACACTAAAACCCACTCCCCCCAAGGCAAGGAGCCCGAGGACAGCACGATTTATAGGTTATGAAAATTCATTTGAAAATATGTTTCAAAATATTATCCCCATTACGTGGAAGGACGAAGGTGTTAGTGAGTCATGCCCGGCATCTTCTACGGAGTCAGGCAAAGCCTTGGGACACTTTCATTCCCGGAGTTGATTTTATGCCCTTGGTCTACGCGGAGAGTTCGAGATGGAACTACAGTCCAGTACGCAGTAAACGGGAGCCCATGGAAGCTGGGGCATGGATGACCCAGAGAAAGTGTGGGCGAGGGGAAGGAGGAACAGATAGGGTGCTCCTCAATGCCCAGAGACACCTAGAACTATGCAAAAGCATGCTTTGGGGAAGAGGTTCAGCAGGGTCCTGCCCTGTTTCTCTGCCTCTGGGAACATGCGCCATGCTGGTGGACGCAGGCCCTCGAGTGCCATCCTGGGACCCCGCCAGCCCTGCAGCGGGGACAGTGCATATGCCGAGGAGCTCGGTCCCCACAGAGAGAGGAGCACGTACCACCGGGTGATGATATCATTCCGGAGGCTCCAAGAATTATCCAGCTTTTCAGCATGAAAAAAATGCATTTTAAAAGTTAAATGTCAAGAAAAAAAAGAGAATAAATTAAAAAATCTTCTGTGTTTACAAGACCGAGTTGCATTAAAAAAAAAAAAGAAGAAGACGTGCACAGAGGTGAAGCCCTTCCGTCTAGAACACTTGAAAACAATGAGCAGCCTGTGCTGTGTTGCTTCACTTACTATGTGTTATTGAAGTGACTTTTGGTGAGGTTTGCACCTACAGACTATGGCACAGTTTAATTGTTCTTAATATCATTGATTTTCTTCTTACTAAATGAAGTTGCATCATTTATTTGGCAGTACCACATGTGATAGGAAGCTTTGGAATGGATTTCCTTTATAATAATGGTATTCTCATCGTGTTGGGTCCCTAGAATATAATTTTTCAACAATGAACGGCACCTCTGATTTCTTGGAGTGGGGAGTTTTCATTTCTCTGATCATTACCGAGGCCTAGTGGCCGTGCATCTGTGGAAATGCAGTGTCTTCCGTAAGGGATTTGACATCTGTGAAGCTCCAAGCCAGAGGGGGTTAAACTAGACAGTTACTTGTCCCTTTCAACAGAACAAAAGCCCGGGAGGCCTGAAAATGTAATCTGCAGCCTCCCCCGGCTGCGTGACTGCCGGCGCTCCATCTTCACAACCAGCGCCGCCGGCCGGGCTCTTCCGCTCTTCGGAATTCAGAAAGCTACAGCTAAAAATATTCACCTGCTAAATATCCTTGGGTAGGCTCTTTTTATTTTATTTTTTTAGCCGTTGTCTTTCTTTTCCTTGTTTCTCTTTTTGTTGTTGTCGTCATGGGAGCTTGTCAGGAAGAAAGAAAAAGCACGGCATAGTTGTCCTTGATCCTGCAGATTCGCCAGCACGGTGGGATGGAAAAACAAGCCCGTGGCCAACGAAACCAGCCACTGGCAAACAGGGAGGATGTGGCTCTGGCAGCCTGGGAAGTGGGGTTTGGCTCCACAGGGACCTCAGTGGTTTGTCCCCCATCTGTCTGTACTACTCCAATCCATGACCCCTCTTCTTGCCAGCCCTGCCCTTTTCCCAAACTGCACCTTCAGCCTGCCTTCCGTGCTGCTGGGACTCCTCCTGGGGACTTGCAACGTCCCAAGAGCATGGGTGGAGTCAAGGCTGGGGGGGTGTCATCCCTGCTGACCTATGGTTCTCACCACGACCACCTCTCCCGTCTCTGCCCTCCCATGCCCAGTGGGCCCTTGAGAAGCAGCACTGCCGGGGCTACCTGCTGGTTTGGGCCCCCACCTCCTAGTCATGGGAGAGCTGCGCTGAGACCTTCTGGGACCACTTGATTAGGGTCGGAGCATGTGCCTTACGCCTGGCACCAGTGAACCTCGTTGCTCTGGCTAGAGTGTCACATGCCCCTCTCACTGTCACAAGCTTTTAATCCTTTTTCCCCCACTTTGCCCCTGGTGTGACTATTTTGGCCAGCCCCTTCCTCTCTCCCCGGATCTCTGCGTGGTGTGGGGGCTCTGCCAGCAGCAGAGCCCTTTCTGCCCAGGAAGCCTAATTAATTAGTCCACCAATCAGTGGCAAAAAGCGAACCCCTTGCTTGAGTCCTAGTTTACGTGTTTTTTCTCCTGAGACCATCCGTGACTGTGAAAATCAGAGGCCATGCGATCCGACGGGGGTCACTGATGACAAGAACCTTTCCAGAGGGCTCTGGGCTACACTACTTATGTTTCTGCTTGTT
Source organism: Pan troglodytes (assembly GCF_028858775.2). Taxonomy (NCBI): domain Eukaryota; kingdom Metazoa; phylum Chordata; class Mammalia; order Primates; family Hominidae; genus Pan; species Pan troglodytes. The sequence continues at coordinate 140,777,414 of NC_072406.2, read as the reverse complement.
GCACCACTTCCAAGGCCATTTATGTTCCCTTCACAAACACAGCCTCTGCCTCCTGTGGCTGAACTTGCTTCTCGTTTTTGATGAAGACAGTTCTGACCTATAGGCAATCACCCCTTTTGTTCCTTAGAAAGCTTTCTCAGGTTGTGGCCCACTTCTAGGTTAGTTAGCCACTTTGTGACAAATGCTGCTCTTGAGGCATCCCTGGGTGAGTGGTGAGGTCACTGGCTTGGCTCGGGCATGAGATGATGAAGACAGAGGGGGACTCTGGGCTGGTAATGAGCCAGGAGGATCTCAGCCAGGCCCAGGCTCCCAGAACAGGCAGGAAGCCTCCTACACAGGCCAGGGTTCAGGGGGAGGCTGAGGGCTTCATTGTATGGATGGCACTGGGGGAAAGGTCCCTGTGTGGTCTCATCGCACCCCCTTATCTCAGGGAAGGTTTCAAATAAGAAGCCTTCCCCAAGCACTGCCAGGCAGTGCCAGCTGGGCTGAAAGGGTCCCCCGGAGCCATGCATGGCTTTGTTTAAACAAGCTTCTTGGACACAGGTGTTCCAATGGTTGTAGGAGGTTTGCTGCTGGAGACGGGAATATCCTCAATCTGTGCCTGAACAAACGCCAGGATGTAAGTCAATAGGCAGCCTCATCACTACACCAAAAACCAAAAACTAGTTGTAGTTTGTTTTCTGCGAACTGCAAATTGAAAATATAGCTTGTTTTTCCCCATAAATTGTTGGAGTCAGGTAAAGGTTATTTCCAGAATGACAAGGGAAAAAGTCGTAAGCAATTTATAGGACATGTGGACATCGCTTAATCACAGTTTTTGATGCAGTGGGTTGTTGATGTATTACTCGCAATGTTTTCTGTTAAGGCACCCATGTGGGAAGAATAAAGCGGCTTTTTTTTAAGAACTTTGCCCAGGCCAGGTGTGGTGGCTCATGTGGGAGGATCACTTGAGGCCGGGGGTTCAAGGTCAGCCTGGGTAACATAGAAAGACCTCATCTCTACCAAAAAACAAAAAAAAGCAAAGTGTGGTGACTCGCGCTTGTAGTCCCAACTACTTAGGAGGCTGAGATGGGAGGATTCCTGGAGCCCAGGAGTTTAAGGTTGCAGTGAGCTGTGATTGAGCCACTCTACTACTCCAGCCTGGATGACAGAGTGAGACTCCATCTTGAAAAAGAAAGGAACTTTGCCCAGATGTTTGTCGTTTATCTCTGGGGATGACCATATCTGAGTTGGGTGGGTTGAATGTCAGAAGCTGATTGTGATGGTTGGATTCCATAGGGAGAGAAACCAAGTTATTGCAACTTTATATGCATCCAGATGAAAGACGGTAATAATAATGGCTTACTGTAAAATGAAAACAACACTAATGATTGTATTCATTGGCAAAATGATATTTGCTGGACTAGCATTAGCAGTTATCGAATTGCAGGCGATAATAGGAATGTGAAATTAATTTCATTGAAGGAATTGAAGAATGATTTATTTACAGTGAATATCCATTATATTTGAAACTTCACTGACTCCATTAAAAAATATAGCTGTATTCTTCTTAGAATGTGCAGCTCAAAAACTAACAGTTCGCAATCTCGTTGCTTTATGCTTTTTAAAAAGAGCATATACTTCCTTCTTATCTCCACCATAGTGGACACAGAGGTGTCACTTCAACTCTTGAATGAGGATATTTTGTTAAAGTGTGAGAAATGATTGTTGCACCACTTCCAAGGCCATTTATGTTCCCTTCACAAACACAGCCTCTGCCTCCTGTGGCTGAACTTGCTTCTCGTTTTTGATGAGGACAGTTCTGACCTATAGGCAATCACCCCTTTTGTTCCTTAGAAAGCTTTCTCAGATTGTGGCCCATTTCTAGGTTAGTTAGCCACTTTGTGACAAATGCTGCTCTTGAGGCATCCCTGGGTGAGTGGTGAGGTCACTGGCTTGGCTCAGGCATGAGATGATGAAGACAGAGGGCTTGAGATGATGTAGACACCTACCCCTACCCCTCAGGGAACCACTATGCCGACCCCAGCACTGTAGAGTAGCTTTGTCTGAGATCCAGTTTGTCTAAATTGAATCGTGCTGTGTGTATTCTCTGATATCTGGCTCCCTTCCCTCAACATGGTATCTTTGAGAAGCATCCATGTGTTGTCATGAATCAACACATGTATGTTCTTTTTTTATTGTCTCATTTCAGTCTTTAGATAAATGTTCTTAAAATGTTCCAGTGTTCACTGGAAGGGGCAGGGAGCTCTCTTGGGGGGTGCTGGAATGTTCTATATCTTGATCTGGGCCATGGTTACACAGGTGTATCCATACATAAAAATCCATTGCACTCTACACTTAAAATTTGCTCACTTTTCTTTTTATAAATTATACTCTAGTAACATAAGAATGACTACACAATATCATTAGGCCAGTTGAAACAGGGAGAAGTCACATAACCTAAACTATCATTTCTTTAGTGACCTAAAGTGAACTGGTTCATTGTGATGAAATCGAGCCCATTCTAAAAGATAGTGTTGTGGTTGGGAAGGACCAGAGGACAGGGAGTCAGGAGACAGTCTGTTGCAGATGGGGGGCCTGGAGTGAGTCCCTTGGCTGCCCTCACTTTGGGGCACGGTCTGTGAACAGTGACCGCAGGGCTGCTCCATGGACTTCCTGGGGTCATGGGTCAGGTGGATGATGAAGGGCCCTGGGCACCCCAGGGGGAACTTTGCTGGTGTAGGTAGCTTCAGGGAGCATGTCCTGCTGGGCCCTCCGATATTTATGCTCTGCAGTGGTGCCACGTGCTTGCTTACCATTGATTTTCTTTTTTAAAATCAGCTCCAAGCTCTGGTACTAAGACTTAACTTTCAATTTTTGCTGCAAGCATACACAGTTCTCAGGCTCCGTATCTCAACACACGACACACACGGAAACCCCCACTGCCCCGTTCGTTGATGTAGTTTGGTGTCTCCTCAATGAGCTCGTGTTTTCACTGAAGTTCTCTTGGCCTGAGCTCCGACAGCCTTCTCTTCTGTATTTATTTATTAATTAGTTTGTTGACTATGAGATCGTCCTCTTTTTCTTATTCATTGTTGTTTAAGGGTTTGAACTGATTATCTAAATAAACAGTGCTCTTAAAATGTTCCCTCAAATAGAATTGCCAACCCCACATTATATTTTTGTTAAAATAGTATAGGATCCTTCTCCCCGTGAAAAGCCCTTTTCATTGCACCTTTTCAGGGACTAGCCAAGAATGGACAAGGATTCAAAACCCAAGTCCAGTCTCATTTCCAGAGGAAAATGGAAGAAGAAAGCATTTGCTCCACAGTGAATAGGTGCTAACAGCTTCAAGAACTGCCCCTTACGTACTAGCTGCAATCCAAAACTGCTTTTAAAACAGAAAATGCAGTTTAAAAGTCTACCTGGCCAGTTAAAAATCAGGAAGGGAAAATGACTTGAGCATATGTCCCCTGAATTTTTCTCCCACTGTGGGAGATGTTGCAGTGGTGAAATATTATGCCTATTATGAAAATAAAGCAATGCCATCTTTGATATGTAGCCTTCCCCAATTCACGCTCATCATAAAAATCAAAGGGGGCAAGAGATCATTTGTGCTTGCTGCCAAAAAAAAAGTGCGACTCTGCCCTATGAGCATTTTGAAAGAACCCTTATCCCAGAAGACCTCCCTTGGTGCAGCTCCCAGGAAGGAGGACAGCTGGGAGCACCAGGGTGGATGGGTGGCTTGGCATCAGGTGGTGGGGGATGCAGCAGAGGAGCAGCCTTGCTAGAAATCAGTGTGTCTGGTGCTCAGAGCACACAAGGGCCCTGACACAGGTACAGCCCTGCCTCCTTCCATGTGCCTGGTGGCTCCACAGGTGAGAGGGACCCCAGGTAAGGGACTGTCCACCATTGCCTAATCACTCCTCCGGGGGTCTCTTCTTTAGGGCGGGTTTGGTCTCCTACAGTCTCTATTACACAAGAAACTAGGAAAGACCAAGGGACTGCCTTGGTACCTGTGAATACTATTGGGAGAACGGTCTTTGCAGATGTGACTAAGTGAAGGATATGGAGAAGAAATCAACCTGGACTTAGGCTGGACCCTAAATCCAATGGTAAGCATCCTAGGAAGTGAAAAGAGATGCAGATTTGGGACAAAGAGACACACAGAAGGGAAGCCCACGTGACCATGGAAACAGAGATGGGAGTTATGTAGCTATGAGCCAAGGAACACTAAAGATTGCTAGAAGCCACCAGAAGCTAGAAGAGGGATGTGGGATAGACTACCCTCTAAGCCTCCAGGAGGAACCAAACTTGCTGCTACTTTGATTTGGATTCTGGCCTCCAGAATTTGGAGAGAATACCTTTCTCTTGATCTAATCCACCCATCCCTTGCTATACAGCCACAGAAAACTAATATGCTGAACACCCTAGACCACTAAAAACGCTGGGAATTTTAGGTCTGATTTGGGGTCAAACCCTAATGAAGAGTGAAGAGTGACCCCATTTTACAGCCACAGTGTCCTCACGTGTGCAATGCCCATTCTAATGTCTGCCTGAGGCTTGCTGTACAGATTTAGGGAACTGTGCTCTGCATAACACTGGCAACAAGCAGCAGAAGGGAAGAGGCTGAGGAAAGACAGAGCTCAGCAGTTATCAGCTCAGTGTGGACAGACCCCAGCATGGTTCTGTGGTTCCAAGTCCCAACAGTGATGGAATAACTTCAGGTCACTAGTATCAACAGAGAAGAAGGGAGGGCAGAGAGCCACTGCACATTAAGGGCTGAACAAGGATTGTGCCAGATATTTGTCAACATAAATACATTTTATCCTCACAACAAGCCTAAAAGGCATTGTCATTCCCTCCAGGTTAGAGGTGAGGGAGCTGAGCTCAGACAGGTGAACCATTGGCTAAGACCTCAGCAGGTGAGTGGGAAGGGCCTACTGCCCAAGTATCAACTCTGTGGGACCTCCCTGGTCGAGAAGTGAGAATCTATGGTGTCATTGTGCAGCTTCATTACACTGGGCTGATGTCACCTGGAGCTTGTGCTCATTCCTAGTTAGTGTGCTTTGAAGTTTGCCTTTAGCCTTACTTGGGCTGTGGAGTGTGAAGGGTGGGGGCAAAGCCTGCAGCAGACAGATGTTCAGCTCTAGTAAGACATAGTGACTGAGGAAACCCTTCAGTCATTTAGGATTATGTACAAATAATGTTTGCAAATGGATCCTTTCTGATCACTGGGAAATGTTCCTAAGGACCCATATGAGGTAAAGGTCATAAAATCCTGCATTAAAAATACATAAATAAGGCTCTTGGAAACACTGGTGCATTTCCTCCAAGGTTAATTGGACAGGCTTTGCTCATAATCCTTCAAGCCACGATGCGAAACACCCGGGGCTGCTAGGAAGACCTGCCCACACTCACTGATGGGTAAGTTATGATTGTGACAACAGTTTGCTTTTTGACATGCCTATTGACCTAATCAAAACATTTTATGCGTTTTTGAGCGTTGGTTTACTTAACCCCATTTTAAGAAAGGTATAAAAGAAAACCTGCAGAGGCCGGGCGTGGTGGCTCACGCCTGTAATCCCAGCACTTTGGAAGGCCGAGGTGAGTGGATCATGAGGTCAGGAGATCGAGACCATCCTGGCTAACACGGAAACCTATTTCTACTAAAAAATACAAAAAATTAGCCAGATGTGGTAGTGGGCACCTGTAGTCCCAGCTACTCGGGAGGCTGTGGCAGGAGAATGTTGTGAACCCAGGAGGCAGAGCTTGTAGTGAGCTGAGATGGCACCACTGCACTCCAGCCTGGGTGACGAGCAAGACTCCATCTCAAAAAAATAAAAATAATGTAAAATAAAGAAAAAAAGAAAAAGAAAACCTGCAGAAAGATTCAGAGCTGAGGCACACATTCAAGTCATCATGGAATCTCTTGGAAGATTCTGTGCCCCAGAACAGAATGCTGCTCACAGGTCTGGGGGAGTTCCCAGCATTAGTGCATTGGCTGTGTAGCCAGGGCTGAAAACCACAGGCCATGAAAGTAACTGCATTAATCCTTTCTCATGCTTCTAATAAAGATGGACCCAAGACTAGGTAATTTATAAAGGAAAGAGGTTTAATTGACTCACAGTTCAGCATGGCTGGGGAGGCTTCAGGAAACTTACAATCATGGCAGAAGGGGAAGCAGACACGTCCTTCTTCACAATGGCAGCAGGAGAGAGAAGTGCCCAGCAAAGGGGGATGCCCCTTATAAAACCATCAGATCTCATTAGAACTCACTATCACAAGAACTGGATGGGGGATACTGCCCCCAAGATTCAATTATCTCCACCTAATCCCTCCCATGATACATGGGGATTATGGGAACTACAATTCAAGAAGAGATTTGGGTGGGGACACAACCAAACCATATTGGTAACATACACCTCAGTTCAGGAAAACAGGGAAAGAACTTTGAAGAAAGAAAGGAAGAACTGGGTGAGTGAAACACTGTCAGATATCCATTCAAAATATTGAATTAAAAAGATCAACATGGTGCAGCCTGTGTGGAAGGAGCACAAGGCAGAAACCAGAGTTTAAGTGTGAGCACCACGAAACAGGGAGGTACTTCCAGGGAAGCCATGGAAACCAGACATGAAAATGACTTTTTTTTTAATTTTTGAGATGGAGTCTCGCTCTGTCGCCCAGGCTGGAGTGCAGTGGCACGACCTTTGCTCACTGCGAGCTCCGCCTCCTGGGTTCATGCCATTCTCCTGCCTCAGCCTTCCCAGTAGCTGGGAGTACAGGTGCCTGCCACCACGCCTGGCTAATTTTTTGTATTTTCAGTAGAAATGGGGTTTCACCTTGTTAGCCAGGATGGTCTCGATCTCCTGACCTCGTGATCCGCCCGCCTCTGCCTCCCAAAGTGCTGGAATTACAGGTGTGAGCCACCGCGCCTGGCTGAAAATGACTATTTTTGATGGTTAAAAGGTGGTGGCTCTCTCCAGGTGACCGTCTTCCATGACCTCAAACAGGCATTAGGATGGTCTTGATAGAATTGGCTTAAACCTTCTGGAACTTTCCACTGGTCACCCATGTTATTCCCTTGAGAGTTTAGTTGCTGGACTCATTAAATTCGATATCTAAGATGAAAGGTGTCATTGATTGAATTTCCAAAAAATCAGTGCACTAATATTTTATTAGTAATCATTAAAATCTTCTAAAACAACCTGATTATCCTGGATATGGCCATACATCAGGCAACAAAATGATGAGAAATTATTGAGTTCCGACTGAATATTGAGGAATAAAGTCTCCAATGACCTGATGATTCTAAGATGGCTTGGAGCAAGGAGTGTGGATTCTAAGTTCTGGCCTTATTAAGAACCTAAGAAATTGTCAACCCCCAAAGAAGACAGACAGGTCAGAAGGAGGTGGCCCAAAGGTCCCTATCTGGTGCAGCCAGGCTGATCTGTGCACTGCAGGGCAGGGTTCACTAGAGCCAAGGTTCCTGGCCAGTCCTAGCTGCCCCTCACTTTCCCAGCCCCTGCAGTCTCCCTGCCCACCTAGGCCCCTCACCCAGCACCACCCTCACAGCCAGTAGTGGAACACACTCCCGAGACACTCTCCCATCAACCTGCCTTTCTTTCATCTGCCACCACAACAGAAAGTCTCATTTTGGTGAAATGAGAGCCACAGGCCTGGTTTTCCATGCACAATGCAATCCTGCCTCAGCCTCATCTTTCCAAGGCCTGACCACGTCTTCCTGTTCTTGCTGGCCCGATTCACAGGCGAAGGCCTGCATTTCTAGGTTATAGCTGGGAATGTGAGCAAAAGACCAGCAGCTGGAAGTCTGCCTTTGAAATGCTTCCAGCCAGACCAGAGGAGGAAATATTGGATTCTTCACCAGAAACCTGTTTTTATCCACTGTGAAATTCAAGTCCAAAGTCAGGCTTCCAAGGATTTAGAGGCCTGCCCCTGCAGCATCTGAGTCATGGGAATTTAGGAAACTCCAGGTCCATCCTGAAATCTTGAGACTAGTCTCTCTCCTAAACAGCTACATTCACCAGGCATTTCCATGGAATAACAGGTACTGGTTTTGTTCTAAGTATCAAAAATAAAAGTATAAAACGCAATCTTAGGGTAGCAGAAGCTATATCCATGACCAAGGAAGCCAGCATCAGTTTCTCTAGAAATGCTATATCTCAGTATCTAAAAAGAAAGACATGTGCACCCCTGCCGTCTCACAGTTACACAACAAACTTAAAATATCATAGGATTTTAATGGGAAAATAGGAAACAATAGTTTCCTACATAGCATGTTGTTTATTTCTTATTTTCCCATTAAAATCCTACAATATCTTTCAACATCTTCACCGTAATCACAGGCAGCCCGACCACGGGCTCACCCGAGGCCTCACCGGGGGCTTCTGGGAGCCATGGCAGACCTGCACGGCTGCTCTTTAAGAGGACAGGATTCAGGCTCTCTGGCTGCCTCTCCCTGGGACCTGCTGGTTGCTGTCACTTTCCTTTTGCTCTTATTGTCACTAACTTTGCTTAATGACCCTGTTCTCTGGGACTTACCATTTCTCCAGTGGAGAAACAGGCCCAGCTCTCCAAGGCTGGAGTTGGGGGAATTTGCTCTCTGGCTAAGACCCCAGAGTGCGCGGGCAGAACCACGTGGGCTGTGATGGGACGGAATGTTCAGTCCATTTTTTTTTTCTAAATGGATGTTCAATATTTTAAGTGGCACATCAGTTACTCTGGGGTGTTCTTATCCAGTTCACTCCATCAGCTTCAATAAATGCCAAATTAAAAAGAAAGAAAAAAAAAGAAGAAAGAACTAGCATGCTCTTCAGTGTCTGTGTGCGTGTGTGTGTGTGTGTGTGCATGTGTGTGGCACAGAATTCAAACTTGGGAGTAAGAAACAAAAGGAATTAACAGACTGGGCTCAGTGGCTCACACCTGTAATCCCAGCACTTTGGGAGGCTGAGGCAGGCAGATCACCTGAGGTCAGGAGTTTGAGACCAGCCTGACCAACATGGTGAAACCCCGTCTCTACTAAAAATACAAAAATTAGCCAGATGTGGTGGTGGGCACCTGTAATCCCAGCTACTCAGGAGGCTGAGGCAGGAGAATCATTTGAACCAGGGAGGTGGAAGTTGCAGTGAGCGATTGTGCCACTGCATTCCAGCCTGGGAAACAAGAGCAAAAACTCTGTCTCAAAAAAAAAAAAAAAAAAAGAAAGAAAGAATTAATTAACAAAGCAGAGAAGCAGAAAGCAGGTGGGAAGAGGTGAAGGCCAGCTGGCAGTGCTTTCCCCAGACATTGCCATCTTCACCGCTCCTTTCAGCCTCTGGATGACCACGGAAGGACCCTCTGCTTCCTTTGTACCACCCCATCCCTTGGTTCTGCTTTCTTATTTTCTTGCCTTATTAGTAGAAGGAATAATGTCCCCCACCCACCTCACAAAAGGCATGGACAGCCTATCCCTCAAACCGGTCCTCTTACATTGCCAAAGGGACTTTGCAGATGTGATTAAGTTAATGCTCATGTGATGGGGGTCTAGATGGGCCCAATGTCATCACAAGGGTCCTGATAAGACAGAGGCAGAGGAGGGTCAGGGTCAGAGAAGCCAGTGGGAAGACAGAAACAGAGACAGGTGGGGGTGTGGGGCCAGGAGCCCAGGCACACCACAACCTCTAGAAGCCAGGAGAGGCAAGGGGAGCATTCTCTCCTGGAGCTCCAGTGGGAACACAGCCCTGCTGCCACCTTGATTTCGCACAGCAAAACCAATTTCAAGCTTCTGCCCTCCGGAACTGCAAGATAGCACTTCCGTGTTGTCTTAAGCCTCCGAGTTTGTGGTCTTTTTTTGTTATAACAGCCTCAGGAAACTTACATATTTCCCCTGTGCTCTGTTCTTCAAAATCCTGCACCTGACCACTGGCTCACAGGAGAGTTAAGGTGGTCAGAGCTGTGTGCACCACATGGGCCGTGGTGGCCAGGTGATGACGTCATCTGTGCAGGGGCAGTGGCCGGGTGATGACGTCATCTTTGTTGAAGGTGGGTTCTCAGTGCCTCTGAAGCCAGGCTGGGCACAGTTTCCCTGGCTTGGTCAGCCTGGCATTTACCCCATCTTAATCCTGTAAAAAGTGTAAAAGACAGTTCTAGAGCCACTGCTGTCTTCAGGAAACTTCCTATCTTGGCTGAAGAAATAAAACTTCCATGTAAGAATAAGAGACTGGCCCAGAAGGGTGCTAAGTGAGAAGACGGACATCGCATAAACACCACACAGACACCACACAGACCCTTTGCGGCTCAGCCCCACAGCTCAGAGTTTGCCTGGGGAGAGAGGGGGGGACTTGCAGCTGTGCTCTCACTGCAGGGACCGCAGCCTCCACCCTCCGACTAATCCCTGGCATGAAGAAGAGGTTCCCTGCCAGCTGCAATGCCTGCACCCCCTCCCACACTGCCCTCTTTACATTTATGGGCTGTGATATGGCATGGCAGACAAGGAGAGAGGCAGGCCTCAGTCCGGGAATGTCCAAATGTCCGTGCCCCAGACTGGGCTATCTGGGTTCCTTCAGCAATTCAGGCCTTTCTGACTTTTCCAAAAGGAATCCCTGGGGGAAGGAAAGCATTCTCTGAACCAGGACTAAACAGCCTCTCCAAGAGCCGTCTGCTCACATTTTCAGAGAAAGACCCGCTCCCTGCCAAGAGGGTAGAAAGGAATGGTGAGTTAATGGATTTCATCACATCTGGGTCCTCTTGGGGTTAGAACATGTGAGTGTGTGCCCCCCGATTGGGATCTGCACGCAGGAACAACCATCCAGGCCAACGCTGTCCACTGGGCAGTATTTTCCACTTGAGAGCAGTATGCAAAGCTGTGGGAAAGGCCAGGGCGGAGCTCCTGCTCCTTCCGAGTGTCCAGTACCCACCCTTATTACCCTCTGCTTAGAGCAATTCAGCTAAAACATCTTCGATGACCCATTATTTCTAGATTCCATTGTGTTTGCTTTTTTTCTCCCAAGATGGTGTCCATCTTACTAATATCCACTCTCCTCACTGCTTTCCTAATGAACGCAGGTCTAATCGCTGGGCGTCTGGCCTTTCTGTCTTTGGCTCAGCCACCAGCTTAAGTTTGCTGGCCAACTCTGGGACCTGTTGGAGGGTGGGGTCAATGGCATCCTGCATTGGTTCCTGGATAAGGCTGTCATCTAGATGGCAAGGCCAGATCTCCATGACAGCACTGGATCAACGGAAAAGGAAGGAGAGACAAGCCAACAGAAGGAACCAAGCCAAGCTCAGGCCAGAGATAGCAGTCATGGCATGGAAAAAGAAATGCATCTGCTTTGCCTGCTGTGTCTGTCCCAGTTCCTGGGAAATCACAACCGCAGGAGATCTTCATTCTCATACCAAAAATGCACCAAGAGGCAGGAGAGGACAGCCATACCCAAACTGCCTGGAAAAGGGAAGTATAAGTAATGACTTGCAGACCCCCCATCCCCGAAGCCCCCAGCTCTCAGGGCAGGAAGGCCATGCCTGCAGCCCACCTGGACACCTCCTGGGGGGAACATGTGCCTCCAGTTAGAGCCTGCAGTGAGCTGTCTCCAAAAACATGGCCATGACTCTTCTCAGATCAGCCGTGAACTCTGGATATCCAAGATCCTCACATCACTACAGCACCCGGAGAAAGCTCATTTGGCCCCATTACGGATTCCTCTCCATCACCTTTGGCAATGCAAGAGGCAAGGCTGATTATCCTGGGACATGCTCTGCACACCGGGCATTAGGAATGAACATTTAGCATTCATCCTTTGATGTTTTCCAAATGGCCTACACAGGGGCTGTCAGCACGAAGAATTATTTTATTACATTTTCAGCTGTAACTGAAATCTCGTTTGGAGCCACCGTTTGGATGTTAAAACAGCATAGACTGATTTTCTGTAACTGAAGGACAAATTGATCCCAGCGAATGCAGCGGGAGGAGGCACCGTGAGGGCAGGCAGGGAAGGTAGGAAGGACAGCGGCTATAGCAGACAGCGCCATGCCCGTGGCTGCCTGCAGGGCAGACCAGGGCAGGCCCCTGAGTCTAGCCCACTGTGCCCCCTCAACAGTGATTTCCAGGGAAATCTTTTTCCCCTGTCCAGGCCTCAGATTGTCTGTTTGAAAATGAGGGCTCCAGATTCACATCCAGACTCAAAGACAAAGAGAGAAGGACTTTCAATGAGCGCAGGCCCAGGTCTCCAGAGCTGCAGCCAAATATTTGGATCTAAAAACAACCATGTTAAGCCTTCTGAGAGGGTCTGCCCAAAGCCTCAGATGTGTGGGGTCATGGGAAACCTATTCACCCTTCCTGGGCTTGTCTGAATATTTCAAGTAGTCTAGAGAGAAGTCCTTGCTTTTCCCAAACATAGTTTTGGGTGTTTTGTTAAGAAAAGGCCAAGAATGAGACCATAAGCTGGGCCATTCCTTGGTGTGTCCATGTGTGTATGTGTGCCTGAGCATGTGCATGTGTGCCCATGTGTGCCTGTGCACGTGTGCATGGCTGTTTGCACATGGACTGCATGTAGGCATGTTGCCCCACTCTCAGGCCCCCTTCTGCATTCTCAGGCTCCCCTGGGGATTTCAGCTGTGTCCACACTGCCCAAGCACCCCCTCTGTGGTCTGCCCATTGCCTGCTGCCAGCTTGGTCAAGGACATCCAAGGTCACTGTGCTGTTAAGAAGCCCGGCCACTAGCAGGGCTCCTTTGAGGAAATGAAAAGAGAACCTGGTAGGAGTTCCTTTCCCCTCCCCAAGGACCATCTTGTTAAGATGCATGTGGACTCCACAAGCACCCAGAGGGCTCAGGCAGAGCCATGAGCAGGCAGTCCCCTTGAGGGTGCTGGGGTGTGGGGGTGCAGAAGGAGTTCTGTCCACAGGTATGGGGACTGCTGGCCTGGTAAGTCCCCCATGTGGAAGGAACACAGAAGCTGGGCTGGAGACAACCTAGAGGCCCCTGCTCCAGGCGTCCCTTCTCCAGTTGAGACAGCAGCCTTCAAGGGAATTGTGGGCTGCCCCAGAAAACAGCAGACAGGTGTAAGTGCCTGGGCAGGGGGAGGGGAGGAGGAAACAGTGGGGGGCAGGGGTGGGGCAGAAACAGGGCCAGCAAGTGGCGACTGGACCTGACCCTGCAGGCAGGGAAGGGCCCGACTCAGTAGGATCCTGCAGGGAACCAGGCAGAGTCCAAAGGCTACTTGAGTCTCTGCCATGGGCCTGTCCAGGTGTTCGACCCCACAGTGCCCTCTGAGCATTGCTTGACCTGGGTGCTCAATCAGCAGACTTCAGCTCACCCCGAGGCCTTGTCTGCTGCTCAGCATGCCTGGTAATGAAGGTCAGGGCACCGCAGCCATGCTAGGTTCCAGCCCCCAGTGCTTGGTTACTCATGAGTGCCCACTGGTGAGTCCTTCACGTTCTCTGAGACTCAGTTTCCTTGTGTGTACACACAGATGAGACACCTCAAAGATTTCAAGGGGGATCAAACTGGCAATCCCTGAAAACTCTCAGCACAGTGCCTGGTGAGCAGGAAGTGCCTGGCAAAGGCAGCCTTTATCCCAGCCCAAATCTGGTCTGCGTCTGCCTCAGGACACATTCCAAGTTAGGGAGGAAACCTGGCCCTAGGTGCCAATCCTGAACCCACTGCAGCCTTGATATCTGGGAAGCTCTTATCAGAAATGAGAATCAGAAACAATATTTAGAAACACAAGGGGTGGGGAAGAGTTGGCTCTGCAAATCTATCATCTGTTCCCCAACGGAAGAAGATGGGGGTGAGCTGCCTGAGCCTTATTTGCTCCACAGGGGGTGTGAAGGTGAAGAGGATGGATATGGATCTCTGGGGCTGTGGCCACATTCCTAGCAGACTGGGGAGTCCAGGAGAGCCCTGGAAGGAACCAGAATCCTCAAGTGGCCTGTGGAGAATGCCTAGTGTCCCATCCCAGCTACTTCCCATGACTTACACCACAAAGAGTCTGTCGCTTGCTCCTTCTGTTGGAACATTTTCTCCCCTTAAATGCATCTCACTCGAGACCTACAAGCTTCAACCTTAAAGACCTGGGAAGATAAGAGCTGAGGTGGGCATCCAGCCTGCTAGATGAGGACCTGGGCCAGGGGCTAGCTCAGCCCACTGCCTACCAAGGAGAGAAGCAGGCCCTCCTCGTGGCCTGACAAGAGGCACAGAATGGACAAGAATCTCAGAAAGGGGCCTCACTCACATCCGACCACATATCAGTTGGGACCCAATGGGGCGGAGGCTGCACCTGTGTCTGATTAAGCACAAGGAGAGATCTAGAAGACGCTTATCAAACCCCATATCCCTGAGAACATTGTCTCCACCAACAGCTCAACACAGAATGGAGTTTAATTCTCACCTCCTTGAAACCCAGGAGAGAGAAATCTTACAAGCAAGATCTTCTAAGGGAAGAGGAAGGAATGTATAAATCAGATAATTACAAGAAAAGGATACGCACATTGCATTTTGCTAAATGTGCAATCTACAAGAAGAATCAAAAGGGTCGCGTAAGGTAAAAAATCTACATTTGAGGTGCGAGTTTAACTGACAAAAATCAAATGGAAGATTATCATGTACAACTTAACAGTACCAGAGCTTACACTTTCAAGGCAAGTTTTCTTCCTGAGGAAAGTGATCACTAAGAGTCAAAGTGACAGGAAATAAATGAAAATGTGGGCAGGAAATGAGGGAAGGGTCTCCCCACTGGAGAACATCTTTCAATATTGAATCGACATCACGGACCACCTTTACCAAAAGCAAATGTCTCAATAAACTGTGAACAGGCATCTTGATTCCAGTCTTGTCACTACGCCCTGAAAGCTAGACATAAATTATCGAAATACCCTTTGAACATTGGCCCATTAGAAGCTTCAAAGAGAATTTGGAATGCAGAGAAAAAGTGGGAAATTACCTAAGACCCAGGCTGGTGGAGCATCGGCTATATCCTTGCCCCGCTAGACTTTGCACACTTAATCATGAAATTGTGCACTTAGTAAGAGGCTGAGCTTGTCTCATACAGATGAGAGGAAAAGATGGTCTGTGAGCATACAACACAGATGCAACCATGACCTTCCCACCCTTCCGGGTATCCAGTACATGTCTCTAAACAGTGAAATCTCCAACTCTGTTTCCAGCTGTTGGTGGAAGCCTGTACCTGTCTGAGTGGGTGCTAAGGGAAGCCACCCTGGGGTGGGCTTGCTATATCTGCAACCCACAGCAAACTTATATGAAATTGATTATTGACTGATGGCCTCTCCCAGCAGCTGATCTCCCAGCAAAAAGTATTCTTCCGTTTGGTGAATTAATTCATTCTCCAGGACAGAGGCGCACTTGCAGAAAACAGAGCAATGAGAAAAGCACAAGGAAACTGGCTTCTGTTTCACCAATTTCCTGCAGGGGCTGGTGGGCGCGATTGCTCTGGACAGCCCTCCAGGAAGGGGTGCCTCTTTGGAGAGGTGTCTGTGACCTCCTGGCATGTCTACAGGGGAGGCAGATGAGGTGAGAGACTCGGAAGCAGGAAACAGAGTTGACTTGGCAGGTTCCCCCGGAGGAGAGGGAGCAGGGATCAAGAGGCCTGATTGAAAACGTATAGAAAGTATAGATTACTTTGCATGAGATTGACACTTCTGCTTTTCCCTTCCTTGGCTTTGGCGATGGAGAATGACAGACCTGGGCTCTGCTGGGCGAGTGTTCTGGCAAACTTACTAAAACAGAGTAGAGAGCATGGAGACACAGGGTAACTTGCAAGGTGGCTAGTGGGGCCTGGGAGGAGGCCAGGACATTGTACCCATGTGCCTACTCCCCGTTCAACAGCTGGGTCATTGACCTAAGTCAGACAAATCCTGGTGTATGTGGTGAAAAATCCTGCACCTCCACGTGGATCTGCAGGGGACCTGTCACATCATCTTGAGCTGGCTCCTAATTTGACCAAGCATGAAGGAAGCAACCTGGAGGCTGGAGGCGAGGCCTCCAAATTCTCAGCCCATCACTGCCCACAGGAGCTACCTACGGCTCTCAGCAGAATAAAATAGAGAATGTGATTTGGATACTCACTATACAAATGCAAATAAATTATTTATTTATTTATTTAAATTATTAAAATACAAATTATTGACATCCTTATTATTACTATTATGTGTAGATCACCTTTCCCTATCTCATGGAGTGCAGTTTGGTATAAAAAATAAGTGATACTGTAGTAATCTATTTACCGTGAAGCTGTATGCATTTATTAGTTTCCAGAATTAGTGAATAAGAGAAGATTAGGATTACTAAGTACTCTAGTTAATACTGAGTTATATATATTCCACTTATCTATTAGCAAATTTTAAATGATGACAATAAAATATGTTGCAGAATAAACTTATACTAAACATAACTGCACCATTCTTTGATGATTCGGAGAGCTGTTCAAGATTTAGTGGTAGAAGATTTCATAAAAGAAAGAGCAATGTTGAAAAGGTTCAGGGGGAGGAAACCTTTCTGGAAAGCAATTAGGCAGCATGTACAAGGCACTCTGAAATATTCTTATCATGTGATCCAGTCATTTAATCCCTAAGAATCTTGCCCGGGGACTAGATTGCGCAAGGATGTTTCTCACTGCATCTTTTATAATAGGGAAAAGTTACAGATAACTTATGTCCAGCAATTAGGGCGACTTTTGTTATTTCTATTAAGTGGAATATGGTATAGCCATTAACAACCTTGTTTTCAAAACCAATTTTATAATTATGTTTATAATATAATAGTAAGTTTTAAAATGTACCCCCTGGCTGTGCAGTGTAATCCTGATTTTGATAGGTAGCAGACAACCATGCTAGGATTTGTGTGTGTGTCTGTATACACACATGAAGTGAGGATTAATATACATTTCTCTTCTTCATCACAATTTTCTGTTTTTCTCAAATTTTTATGAGGATCATGTATTATTTTGAAGATTATTTTATTTTTCCAAGGCATATATTAATGTTTAACATGTTTGTATATTTTTAATTATGAAATAGTTCAAACATAAAAAGAGAACAGAAAATGGAATAAAGATGCCCACATACTCACTTCCCAGGTTTAACATATATTAACATATTTAATCATATTTAACGTATTTGTATTGGACATTGTTTGAAATCAATTGTTACAGGTACTGCTGCAACCACCCCAAAACATAAGCAATACTGTAAAGTGGGATTCATTTGCATAGATGTTTTGCTGCTTTTACTAAATATTCCTATTCCTATTCCCACAAATGATATGTACTCTTGAATTAATTATGTTTTAATTTACACACAAGTTATTTCTTCTGAAACTTGATTTTTTTTAAACTCAGAGTTATGTTTTTTTGTTTACCCACACAGAGGCATGTGAATCTAGTTCATTAATTTTTAACTAGTGTATGGTATTTCCTTGTATGAACAAACCACTATTTACAGACATACCTCAGAGATATTGCCTGTTCAGTTCCAGAGCACTGCAATAAAGCAAATATTGCAATAAAGTAAGTCACATGATTTTTTTTTGTTTTCTAGTGCATATAAAAGTTATGTTTACACTAAACTGTAGTCTATTAAGTGTGCAATAGCATTCTGTCTAAACCATCAATGTGCATACCTTAAGTTTAAAATACCTTATTGCTAAAAAATGCTAAGGAACAGCTGAGTCTTCAAGTTTTAACCTTTTTGCTGGTCCAGGGTCTTGCCTTGATGTTGATGACCGCTGACTGATGGGTGTGGTGGTTGCTGAAGGCTGGGGTGGCTGTGGCAATTTCTTAAAATAAAACAACAATGAAGTTTGCTGCAGCTAATGATTCCTCCTTTCACAAAACATTTCTCTGTAGCGTGTGATACTGTCAGCATTTTACTCACAATAGAACTTCTTTCAAAACTTGAGTCAATCCTCTCAAATCCTTCTGCTGCTTTATCAATTAAATTTATATAAAATTTACATAGATAAACGTGTGCCATGGTGGTTTGCTGCACCTACCAACCCATCACCTAGGTATTAAGCCCCACATACATTAGCTATTTATCCTCACATGTATCCCGGAACTTAAAATAAAATAAAAATTTTTTTAAAAAGAAAAAAACATGTAAAATTTGAAATTGCCTTTTGTTATTGCAACAATGTTCCCAGTATCTTTACCAGAAGTAGATTCTATCTCAATAAACCATTTTGTTTGCTCTTTCACAAGAAGCAATTCCTTGGCCTGGCACGGTGACTCACGCCTGCAATCCCAGCACTTTGGGAGGCCGAGATGGGCAGATCACGATGTCAGGAGTTCGCGACCAGAGTGACCAATGTGGTGAAACCCTGTCTCTACTAAAAATAGAAAAATTAGCTGGGCATAGTGACATGTGCCTATAATCCCAGCTACTCAGGAGACTGAGGCAGGAGAATTGCTTGAATCCAGGAGGCGGTGGTGTCAGCACGCTCAGATCATGCCATCGCACTCCAGCCAGGGTGACAGAAGCAACTCCTCATCTGTTAAAGTTTTTTTTTTTTTTTTTGAGTCTTACTCTGTGTGCCAGGCTGGTTTCACCACGTTGGCCAAGCTGGTCTCAAACTCCTGACCTCAGGTGATCCACCCGTCTTGGCCTCCCAAACTGCTGGGATTACAGGCGTGAGCCACCGCGCCCAGCCTGTTAAAGTTTTATTAGGAGATTGCAGCAGTTCATTGACATTGTCGGGCTCCATGTCTAGTTCTGGTTTTCTGTTGTATCCACCACATCTGCAGTTACTTCCTCCACTGAAATCTTGAGCCCCTCAAAGTCCTCCACGAAGATTGGAATCCACTTCTTTCGAGCTCCTGTTAATGTTGATATTTTGACCTTCTCCCATGAGTTGTAAATGTTCTTAATGGCATCTAGAATGGTGAATCTTTTCCAGATTTTTAATTTACTTCTCTCAGATCTTCCAGAGGAACCACTCTGATTTTATAGAAACTCTAGCCTTATAAAATGTATTTCTTAAATAATAAGACATAAAACTCAAAATTACCCCCCGATCCATGGGCTACAGAATGGATGTTGTGTTAGCAGGCTGAAAACAACATTCACCTCCTTGTGCATCTCCATCAGAGTTCATGGATGACCAGGTGCATTGTCAATGAGCAGTAAGATTTTGAATCTTTTTTTCTGAGCAGTAGGTCTCAAGAGGGGGCTTAAAATATTCAGTAAGCCATGCTGTAAACAGATGTGCTGTCATCCAGGTTTTGTTTTTCCATTTACAGAGCACAGGCAGAGTCAATTTAACATAATTCTTAGGGCCCTAGGATTTTCAAAATAGTAAATAAGCATGGGCTTCAACTTAAAGTCACCAGCTGCATTATCCCCGAACAAGAGAGTCAGCCTGCCCTTTGAAACTTTGAAGCCAGGCATTGACTTCTCTGTAGCTATGGAGGTCCTAGGTGGCATCTTCTAATATAAGGCTGTTATGTCTATATTGAAATTCTGTTGTTTAATGTAGCCACCTTTATCAATGGTCTTAGACCTTCCGGATAACTTGCTGAAGCTTCTCCATCAGCACTTGATGATACCCACCTTACACTTTAATGTTATGGAGATGGCTTCTCTTCTTAAACCTAATGAACTAACCTCTGCTACCTTCAAACTTTTCTTCTGCAGTGTCTGCACCTTTCTCAGTCTTCAGAGAATTGGAGAGAGTTAGGGCCTTCTTCTGGATTAGGCTTTAGTTTAAGTGAATGTTGTGGTTGGTTTGATCTTCTATCCAGACCACTAAAACTTTCTCCAAATCAGCAATAAGGATGTTTCACTTTCTTAGCATTCATGTGTTCACTGGAATAGCACTTTCGATTTCCTTCAGGAACTTTCCTTTGCTCACAACTTGCCTAACTGTTTGGTCTATGATGCCCAGCTTTCAGCCAATTTCTGCTTTCAGCATGCTTTCTTTATTCAGCTTAATAATTTCTAGCTTTTCATTTAAAGTGAGAGATCTGCAGCTCTTCTTTTAACTTGAACACTTAGAGGGTATTTTAGGGTTATTAATTGGCTGGATTTCAATACTGTGTCTCAGGGCATAGGGAGGCCTGACGAGAGGGAGAGAATTGGGGAACAGTGTGTCAGTGGACCAGCCAGAGCACAGGCATTTATCAATTATATTTGCTGTCTAATATGGATGTGGTTCATGATACCCTAAAACATTTACAATGGGAAAATTAAAGATCACTAATCACAGATCACCATGAGAGATAGAAAAATAATGAAAAAGTTTTAAATGCCATGAGAATTACCAAAATGTGACACAGAGACACAAAGTGAGCACACACTGTTGGAAAAATGGCACCAACAGACTTGCTTGACGCAGGGCTGCCACAAACCTTTAATTTGCAAATAATACAATGTCTGCCAAGTGCAATAATACAAAATGCAATAAAATGAGGTATGCCTGCACGTATTTGAAAGCTGAAAGCTTGCATGAGTAAGGTACACATCACAAAGGGCTCAGCTCATGGTTGGGTCCCAGTACACAGAACAGCGCCAGCCTCAGGGCAGGTGGACGGTACCAACTTGTTATTGGAGAATCCAGTTCCGTCTGTGGATGGTGAGGCTGGTGGGATTGATTTGCTCATTGTCCACTGATGGACTTCCACCTCTAGGCAGGATAATGCACTTTGTATGTTGAGGCACTTTTGCTTTCCATAATCCTACTTACTACTTAAAAAAAAAAAAAAAGAATAGATCCATACCATATTGTTCTCAAAATACCAATGCAATTAACAGAGAGCTAAAAGATAAAAATCAAGCCAGGTGCGGCAGCTCTTGCCTGTAATCCCAGCACTTTTGAGAGGCCAAGGCAGGTGGATCACCTGAAGTCAGGAGTTCAAGACCAGCCTGGCCAACATGTTGAAACCCCATCCTACAAAAATTAGCCAGGCATGGTGGTGGGTGCCTGTAATCCCAGCTACTCAGGAGGCTGAGGCAGGAGAATCGCCTGAACCCAGGAGGTGAAGGTTGTAGTGAGACAAGATTGCCCCTTTACACTGGGCAACAGAGCAAGAGTCCGTCTCAAAAAAAAAAATATCAGAACAAAAAGGGCAAAGTTGTTATTTCCTGAATTTCCTGATAATGATCACACAGCCAAAAAAAAAAAAAGCCAAGAAAAGCAGCTGTTAAAAAACAATAGAAACAATAAGAAAATTTAGTATGGTGGTTAGGAAAAATTTGATATCTATAATCAATAGCTTTCCTACAGTATATGTGAAAAATAACTAGTTAAAACATAAAATGATAGGGAAAACAATACTCTTTAATATTAAGAAGAAAGTTAACAACAACAAAAAAGAAAATGAACTCCTACTGGGAGGCATAAAAGAAGTCTTAAATCCATTTAAACACACAATTTGTACATGGCTAAAAAGATCTAATATTGTGCAGATGCCAGTTCTCTCCAACTTTCTCTGTAAATGCATTCCAGTCCTAATCAAAACACCAATGAGATTTTTGAGAGAGAGAGAAATGATGAGCTCTTTTAAAATTCATAGAGAAAAATCAAAACGCAAAAAAGCCAGAGACATTGCCAAAAAATAAACTACCACATGGCAGCCCTAGCAGATCTTAATATCCACTTGAAAACTGCAAAATCTAGAATAGTTGAGTATCGACCCAGAAATAGGCAGTGAAATCAGGGAGAGACATATTAAAAAGCCAAACATAAACCAAATACATCTGGCATCTCAAATCCATAAGGAAAAGATCGAAGATTAGACATTGGGAATTCTTACCTTTTTTCACCAAATTCATTTCCAAGTAAATCAAATATTTAAATGAAAAAAATGAAAGGATTAAACTATCAGAAGAAAAAAATCGACAGGATTTTTATCTTTAATATTATCTTGAAGTAGACTAGTACTTCTTAGCAAAACACAAAACCTAGAAGCAAAAGCAGCAAGTTTGATCAATTTAAGCACATATTTTATAACATAAAATTTGTGATATTGTATTATAAACAATAGAAAGGAACAAACAATCTGAGGAAAACACATTTAATAAAGAAACATTTTTGTAATGAGGGTGGTAAAGTGCTATACAAATCATTAGGAAAAAGAAGATAATACTTTAGAAAAATGAACATTGACTACAAATAGAAAAGTAAATAAATGGCAAATAAAATCTAAGACTCAACTTAATGTCTAATTAAAGATATGCAAATTGAAACAGTATTATCAAAGCAATTGTTACCTATAGGCACTCTCAAATGGGCAAACTGATAGGATTATAAGGATTATAAAAATGGGATTATTCTCTAATGAAATTAACTCATCAGTTCCACTTCAAGGAATTTATTGTACAGATAAAGTTCACAAAGACATACCCTGTATGGATGTTCACAGTAGCATTGTTTAAAATAGCAAAAAAATCTAGGAAAAGCCTGAAAGCTGAGTGCATTCTGGTAATGTGTACATTCTCTTCTATAATAATGTTAGAAAGGGCAGAAGCTGTATGAATTGGAATTCAAAGATCTTCAGGATATGATGTTGAATAAAAACTCAAGTTTCAAATCATATTATGGTTATTTTATTATGCTTTTTTATTTCTCCATAAAGACCAAAAAGAATCTGTGTGTGGTGTGTGTGTGCGTGCCTATATGTAAGAAAATAAAATTTCTAGGAATTGTTTACACAAGAAGCAAAACAAGGAATAGTGATAAAATTCGCAGAGTGAGACTGTACACCTCAAGACAAGGGTCTATATTTGGTTTTTTTCTTTTGGTTCAGGTTAACTTTTTAACCATGTTTACATATTACTTTTACAATATAAATTAGTAATGAAGCAATTCTAAAACTAGAAGACTTAGAACAAGAAAAGATAGATTTCTCAAAACCTTGAAAAAATAATCTTAGGGATGTCATTTCTTTAATTAAAAGCATACTTTTGTTCCTAACCTTTTAGCGTTTCCTGTTCAGGGCTGATTCTTATTTTTCAATGTCTTTCTTTATCTGTCTGTACCTTGAAGTGGACATTCTGCATGCTTCCTTCTAGGAACCCTGCAATAGATTATATTCCATTTCCTGATCCTCTCGTGATAGAGCCCCTGTGCACAGAAGGCAGACAGCAAGGCAAGAAGGCCTCAGCCAGGACACTCCACTGCGGAATATCCTCTCCATGCCTCTGGGAGCTTATCAGTATTTCCAGATATGAACTGTTTCTGGGAAATGTCTGATCTCACCTTACCATTTCTGCCTTCAGTTTATTGACATTAACCTACAACTGATGTTGGGTCACCTAAAACTCAGACAAGTATGTGCTGGGGTGGAGGCGGTGGTGGGGGTGGGGGGACGCTTTAATGAATTCATCCAACAACTCTGCAATTAGAAAATGTGGAAAAGCCAAATAATTTACTCTGACATATATATACATTTTGTCTTGTATGGCTTACTATTGTTTTTATCTTGAATTCATATTCTTGTCTTTTCAAAATTGAGTGTGGAAGGTTTTAATTCAGGCTGGGCCACAGGTAGAAGAGGTTGTTATCTACGAAGACCACTTGGTCATGGGTGTTTCTGTTTGTTATAAAGTCTTTTTAAAAAAGACCATTCCAAATGTCTATTTTCATGTTTACTCTTCTGAAAGTGATGTTCCAGCTTCTTCCACAGCAATCTACCCTGTTTTATCTGCTGGGTCCCTACCTGTGGTCATGAACCTACAAATGGCCCAGGGCTCATTTATCCAATATTCACAGTCATTAATTAGGTCCAAGTAACAGCACTTTGACAGGCACTGGAGGTCAAATAAAGCCCACTATCCAGAAAATAAAATCATCAATGATTTTGTGACCATCTATGAGTACAATTATTTTTTTCCCAGATAAAGCAATCAAGTTTTTACACACCTTTATTAGAATGAAGGCAAACGTAAACATGGCTTAGTTTGGAATATGAGCAGACAATTTTGTTTTAATTTCATTATCAAAATTAAGGGAGCTGGCTTCTCTCTCCAGTGTTATCCCTATCGATCCCAAAAGGATTTTGCAGTTGCCAAAAAGTGCAATTCCCCTGCAACGAGCTATTCGAAAGCAGCTGTGAAGCTGACTTTTCCCCTCTTCACAACTACTGCAAGGACTTTATTGTTTTCCCCATTTAGTGAAAAAAAAAAAAAGGAACTAGAGTAGGAAAGATCAGACACTCTAAATTTTAGCATAAATGTCAAGGTGAAAAGAATGGCAAACCCTAAAAAACCCTCTAATAAAGCCTGGGAAGGCTCCTATTTTATTTCAATGACAACCCGTACTTCCAACCCAAGTTCCAAACCATAAATGGTGGATGTCATCTTAAAGATACATTCGCTTAAACACATTGCCAGAGTATAAACTGTTCAAAACATTTAATTGAGCCTCTAAACTTGAACAGCCTTTCTAAAGCCCCAGTTTAAGCTCAGCATACAGTGTTGCCCTGCCAAGGACAGACACACAGTAAAAGGCATTTTTAATAGATTTTTTATTCCTTTTTTATTATTATTTCAGAGACTCCAGGAAGAACAAGAAATCAAGTGATGTGCAAGAGAGAAGAAAAAGAAAGAGTCGAAGAGATGCAATTAGAAATGCACCCTCTGTGTCTTCCCATTGAAAAGTGATGAATTCAGTTTATACTTCCTGAAATCTACACGTTTGACACCCCATAGTCAAAATGGGTGCTTATCTGACTTGTAGGGTTTCCTTCAGATATTTGAAGTTGTGCTAACATGACAGCAAAGTGAAATACAAGAACATATGCTGGGCATAGGCAGTGCCCAGGACTTTGAGTGGCACATGGTAATTAAGGGAATATTTCTCATGTATGCTGAGAACTGAACAACCCTGTATTTGATTGCATTATTTTATATTTGTAATTAAAAATATACACATATGCACCTATAATGCTGTATATTATAAAATAAATAAGGAATGGAGTAATGACTATAAGTGCTAATAAATCAAGGAGAAAATACACCTTATATCCATGAAATTTCAAATCATAAGGAAAGAAAAAACAATTTAAAAAATGTATTTATTCTGTCACCCTACTCATATCCCCCAGAAGAAGCCACTTTTCATAGTTTCAGTTTTTTCGCTATTCTGGAAGTTACCACTGTAACTTTAAATAATGTTAAAGTCTTATTTCTAGATCTACCCATTTTATATAATAAGTGTTTGCTGACTTCATTTTATTATAAAATTAGGAATTGAGCTTATTTTCATTACCTATACTTTCCCTTCCTTTCTATCTCCCACTGGCTATTCTAGAGGATATGTTTATACCTTTAATAAGGTAATCTAAATCCTGAATGCTTAACTTTAAATAATATGTATTGAACTCTATTGCTGATAAAAATATGAGAAAATTCAAGTGGAATCACTTTTTTCCATTTATCTCTGTCCCCACCTCCTGAATTTGGTTAAATTATTTTGTATGTGTTGTCAATATTTTCAATAATTATATTCTTTCCTGTAACTCTAATTGCCTTTCATGATTGATTTATATTTTGCGAGCTTTATTGTGCATATATAATAACTTTAGAAAGTTGTTAAAATATACTGAAACCCATTTGCTGCTAGCCATATTAGACTACTTGGTACCAAACTAGCCCTGCAGCAGCCATAAGCAACCATAATGCTGAAGAGAATATTGAGATAGTTGTTTTCGGGTATTCAGCAACAGGCAGCATCCGACTAGAATCTCTTGGAGAAGGGAAACCCATGAAGTGATGTACACAATTGCCCTGGCTTCCTGCCAAAGGACAATTGCCCAGCTGTGATGTAGAGCACACCAATTCCAATGAGCTTAGGAGACAAACATCAAAGTTCAGGGCAACTAAAGTGTCTCAAATCTGTGGGTCAGGGAATGGCACCAGATAAGAGGAAGATGTGCAAAAAGGAAGCCCCAGAATCCATGTATGGGATCGCTGTAAGTCTGTGGCTAACGGCTGGGCTGTGTATTTGCAAGATGAGACTACATGAGGCCTACAGGTAGCAAACAAAATAGGATTAATGTAGTGCAGAGACATTGAGGTCAAGCAATGATGGTGGAACACCTGTCCTAGAACACTGAAGTTTTTGCCTTGCTATAGTGGAGGGATCTGAGGAAAATATCTTTAACACTGTGGGCATACAACTGAGACACCACAAAGGCCGCACCTTATGAGTAAAGACTTCATCCCAGAGTAAGAGTTATTCTAGATCATCCTAACCAAGTATAGAGCCAAACTCAGGTACTACCTGCAGGGAGACAGTGTTACGATATTGAATTCCAACAGGCTAGACTGGCTTGGGAAGTACTTTAAGCTTTCCACAGTTCTGTACAAAAAAAGCATAAAACCAAGCACAAGTCAATATGATCACAGAATAATTGCACTGCCCACTAGAACAAGAGTCAATTATCTTCAGATATATATAACAGAATCTTGAGTTGCTACAACAGATTATTTACGATGTCCAGTGTTCAATCAAAAATTAGTAAATGTATGAAAAAACAAGAAAATTTAAGTCCGGGCAATAGAAACTAAATTTCAGATGGTCTAGATCTTTATTTTAGGAAACAAAGTCCTTAAGGAAGCAAACATAAATATGTTCAAAGAATCAATGTTTAAAATGGTCAAATAATTTTAAAAAAGGTCCTCATAAATGAACAGATAAAAAATATAAGCAGATCAATGGAAACTATAAAATAGAATCAAATAGAAATTCTAGACCTGAAAAGTAAATAACTGAAATTAAAAATTCATAGGCCGGGACTCACAGCAGATTGGAGATAGCACAGAAAAGAGTCAGAGGATAGAGAGTTACATCACTAGAAACTGACCAATGTGAAGAATGCAAAAGGAGAGCATATCAGAGAAAACTAAACAGGTCCTTGGAAATCTGTGGCACAATATCAGATGATCTTGGAATCCAAGAAAAACAAAAGAGTAAACTTGAGGCAGAAAAATTATTTGAACAACTAATATCTGGAAATATCAGAAACTTGATGAAAAAACATTGATTTACAGATTTAAATAGTTCAAAGAACCTCAAGTATTATAAATAGGGAGATAACTATACCACAACAAATTACAGTCATAATGCTGAAAACTAAAGACAAAGAAAAAAGATCAGAAGTAACTAGAGGTTAAAAGAAAAATATTCTATACAGAAGAACAAGAATAAGATATATCACTGGTTTCTCATAAGAAATAATGGAGGCCAAAAGACAATGGGATAAGATAAAGTACTGAGAGGAAAACACTATGAACCTCTGTCTACATCTTTTGAAAATATCTTTTAAACATGAAAATAAAGTTGTTTTCAGATAACGAAAGCTGAGAAAAGTCACTACCAGTAAGCTCTCCTACAGCATATCCTTTATAAAGGTCAAAATAAACCAGATGGAAACTTGGATCTACAGGAAGGAAGCAAGAGAAGCAGAAGTGGCAAATAGGTGGGTTAATGTTTTTAAATTGTGCTTTCTTGGGTATCGTAATTTACTTAAAAGCATTTATAGCCAAATAAAATTGTTGTAAGATGGGGTTTATAACGTATGTATAAGTAAAAGATAACGATAGAAATTTTACAAAGTAAGGCAGTAGAATAGAATTTTACTATTGTGTGGCTATTACATTTTTAAAATGTTAAGTACAAGAGTAAAGTGGGAAGTGTCAAGTGTTTAATGGAAAGAAAGAAGTGTAAAGAAAAATGTAAAATATTAGATGTTAAGGGTAAAATGTGATGGAATAATGTACAATACATAGGCTCTAAATAGACTCTGATAATTGAGCATGTGTATTGTTAGTGAAAATAAAAAAAAATAAAAGAAGTATAGCTAAGGCAATAAAGAAAATAAAATAGAATAAAAATAGTTGATTAACACAAAAGAAGGCAGAAAGGAGCAGGAGAACAAAAAAATACATAAAAGAAAGCAAGATGGTTGTCTTAAACCCAACCACATTAGTAATCATAATAAAACTAAATGAGCTAAATACTCTTAATTAAAAGGCAGAGATTGTCCATCTGAGTGGATAAAAAAGAATGACCCAATTATATAGTCTTTAGAGGAGATCTATTAGGTTGGTGCAAAAGAAACTGCAGTTTTTGCATTGTTGAAATTTGCCATTTGATATTGGAATACAATCTTAAATAAATGCGGTCACATGATACATCATTTCCATGCACATTTCTCACTTTATGTTTTGCTAATGACTTATTACTTGCTGCTTAATTTACATTTATTTTAGACTATGGAAGTGATGTTAGATAAAAAGCAAATCTGAGCAATTTTCTTATTCCAGTTCAAAATGGGTCGCAAAGTAGCAGAGATAACTCACAACATCAACAACGCATTTGGCCCAGCAACTCTTAATGAAGGTACAGAGCACTGGTGGTTCAAGAAGTTTTGCTAAGGCAACAAGAGCCTTGAAAATGAGAAGCGTAATGGCCAGCCATCAGAAGTTGACAACAACCAACTGAGAGCAATCATTGAAGCTGATCCTTTTACAACTACATGAGAAGTTGCCCAAGAACTCAACATCAACCATTCTATGGTCACTTGGCATTTAAAGCAAATTGGAAACGTAAAAAAAGCTCCATAAGTGGGTGCCTCATGAGCTGAGTAAAAATTTTTAAAAAATCATTTTGAAGTGTTGTCTTTTCTTATTCTACACATAACAATGAACCATTTCTCAATTGATTTGTGACGTGCAATGAAAAGTGGATTTTATACGATGACCAGTGATGACCAGCTCAGTGGTTGGAACAAGAAGAAGCTCAAAAGTACTTCTCAAAGCCAAACTTGCACCAAAAAGGTCATGGTCACTGTTTGGTGGTCTGCTGCCTGTCTGATCCACTACAGCTTTCTGAATCCCAGTGAAACCACTACACCTGAGAAGTATGCTCAGCAAATTGATGAGATGCATCAAAAACTGCAATGCCTGCAGCCAGCATTAGTTAATATAAACAGCCCATTTCTTCTCCACGACAACGCCCGACTGCACATCATGCAACCAACCCTTCAAAAGTTGAACGAATTGGGCTACAGAGTATTGCGTCCTCCTCCATATTCACCTGCCCTCTGGCCAACTGACTACCACTTCGTCAAGCATCTCAGCAACTTTTTGGAGGGAAAAACGCTTCCACAACCAGCAGCATGCAGAAAATGCTTTCCAAGAGTTCGTCAAATTCTGGAGCATGGATTTGTAGGCTACAGGAATAAACAAACTTATTTCTCATTGGCAAAAATGTGTTGATTGTAATGGTTTCTATTTTGATTAATAAAGATGTGTTTCAGCTTAGTTAAAATGATTTAAAATTCATGGTCTGAAATCGCAATTACTTTTGCACCAACCATTTATATTTTCAATATAAAGATATGGTCTTATAAAGAAAGGAAAGAGGTATTCTATGTTAAAAGTAAGCATAAGGCAGCTGGTGTGACCGTGTTAAAATCAAAGTATATTTCAAGGCAAAGAGTACCACAAGGAATAAAGAAGGACATTACATGATGAAAAAAATGCCCCATCCTTTATCTGGAAGACACAAAAATCCCAAATAGGTTACACCTAATGACAAACTATCAAAATTCATTAGTAAAACTGACAGAACTAAAAGGAAAAACAGGCAAATGCCACTCATAGCCAGAGATTATATGTTACTACATCTCTATTATTCAAAGAAAATGAAGCACTAAAGACATAAATTATCTTTAATCACTTTTTATTTTTAAGGGGTCATCTTACTTATTTTCTCAAATACCAACTTCTAGTTCATTTTGCTGGAGTACTTTTTCAAGAAATGTCTTCAGATGGGACTATGGAATTAGGATGAAGGGGAGCTTGATTCATGGACTCAGTCAGCAAATTATTTCATAATATTCATGTCTGGGCACATAAGATACTAATTCATATCATCACATCACTTGAAGGAGCTATTGTTTCAGCAGGTTGATGAAATTAAAATCTAAATTTGCTTATTAACAACGTTGTTTTTGATGTGTAATTTTTCTCTAAGCCTTGTTTGTTTTCATCTGGAAGTATCTGAAAAGAGTCAGGTGACACATTTAAGTGGTGAAGGCAGTACTCTGAATTATTTCCCATAACATAATGCCTGATAATTTCTTGAAGTAGCTTAAATAGTAGACTTTCTCAAGTATTTGCTCCTCCCACAATCAAAACCCAGCAGTTGAGATCTTCTGTAAGGTTCTATTCTCTGAAATATGAATGGTCATATATATTAAAATATGGTCTCTCACTTTCCAAATTCACATTTAATTCCTTACCTTCCAGTGTTTCCTAGGTTGTTTTAACTGATGAACTGGTCTCTAGAATGTGAGCAACTTTATTTATTACTATATCCTGTGCAATGAAAGATTCAACGCAGGTGACCCAGACATTTTCATCTGCATAGCTTCAGCCATCTCTAAATCTTTCAGCACAACATACTGTTTCAACAGTGGAAATCACAGAGATCATTCTTTTCCCCCTCACCAAAGTCTTCGTATTTTATGGTGGCTTTTATATGACCTTTACATCTATTTTTTAATTCTCTTCAAACTTCCTGGGATGTATTTGTAGATAGAACTATATAAAGAACTCTAAAAATGATTCTTCAACTTTCTTCCATCAACATTTAAACACTTCTTGGTTAGTTTATGTTATTTTATGGTACCAATTTTATCATACTTTGTCATAAAATCCCCTTGGTTGCCTGCATTTAAAGATGCAAAACAAATATAATGGAGGCTGACTTCCTAAGGAATGTAAAAGGCAAAACAATATTTGAATCATGCTAGGAAGAGACACACAGAGAAAGGTGCTGATTAAATTCACTCTTGGCTGAAAATTTCTAAGCATTATATTAATGACCTTGAAGATTGTCCAGCAGAAATATCTTGTGGGTATGAATTTCTTCAAAGGTTGAAATATAGGTTAGAACTCTCCGGAGGCTCCTGTGATATCAAATAAAAAGCTTAATCAATTTGTAGAAGCAAAAAGGTGGACATGCTTTAGAGCACCAGAAATTGATACTCTGAAATCTACAATTATTAGAACTGAAAGTAACTAACTTGTAGTCTGATAAGATTTCTTTCTACTAGTGTCTCTCTTGCTTGAGCAGACATGGAAGCAAAAACAAATTTCAGTGGATATGAAATCAACCAGACTTTGTAAATGTGTCAGAATTTGCATCTTATAAAGATGCTATCTTATCTGACCAAAGGTTAAGTCCTTTATCCTGATGAACACATTGACACAGAGATTCTTTCCTTCATCACCCACCATTAACTCTCTCAGTGTGACCTTAAAGCTTAAACCTAAGCAGAGTTTAGCCGGTGTTGGGTCCGCATCCTGGCAACCTATCAACCTAAGGCCAGGCAACAGGTAAATGTCCATGCATCTGTCTGTATAAAATATAAGTACATCAGAACAGATGGAATTAACTGGACATTTTCAGGCATAGAAAGGAAGCTTCCCAAATTAAAGAAATACCCGCATATGTTTATTTATTCCTCATTTTCACTGTAGCATAAAAGGGAATCACCAGCATACATCCGCCATGACCTCCACCTCCTCTAGCTACCAGACAAGTAACGAAGGCATTTGCTGTATTTTTCTCCTTGGAACTCAATGACAAGGCTAATAAGAAAGCAGAAAACTGTTCCTGATGAACAGGAGAGAGGAAAGCAGATCAATGGACTCCCGATGATCTTGAAAGTTTAGAAAATCACTTGAGAATTTTCTA
Source organism: Pan troglodytes (assembly GCF_028858775.2). Lineage (NCBI taxonomy): Eukaryota > Metazoa > Chordata > Mammalia > Primates > Hominidae > Pan > Pan troglodytes. Next base: position 140,745,720 of record NC_072406.2, on the reverse strand, counting down.
CCCTGTCTCATGATGACAAGCTAGGCTTTGTCCCTCCCAGGTTAAGCTCCAAGTTGAAATACTAGATTTGAGCTGATTTTAAATGCTTAACTGAAACGTGGTGTCAGTTTGCTTCCTTTTGTCCTCTCCAAAGCATTGTGAACAAGTTCTGACTGCCCAGAGTCATGCTGATTTATTTCTAAGTGAGTATAGCCTAGGAGACTCCAGCAGATCTCTGATGAGACAGGGATTCCAGCGGTGGGGTTCAGAGATGTGGCCCATCCTCTGGAGGGGAAGTCATACTCATTACATTATCACTGTGCTCAAAAAAATCTCCCAGTAACGCTACATGGTCAAGCCTGAGGTGTGGCAAGACCATCCTTCAAGGAGACTGTCAGTCACACCCTCCTCCTACTGGATAATGCCATGGCTGCCACGACCCCACCTGAAGTCGCAGCATCCCTTTGGTATCAGCTCAGGTAAGTGGCTCAATGAGCAGGAATTAGTATGAAGTAGTAATGCCCTTTTTTCTAATATTAGGGCATTAAAAAGTTTCAAGTCATCAACTACTAGTTGCCAAAAGGAAAACATCTAAACCCTACCTAAATATTTTGATGTCTTTACTCAGCCATTGGTATCCACTATCCTTTATACAATATATACCAATTATATCTGCTGGTTTTCATGTTTTTATGATTTTTAAAATTTTTAACATATTTTAAATTGTCTTAATAACTCTTATGCCCTGAGCTGGAATACCAAATGCACAGTTTGAAAAATATGAATAATCTGAGTTTGAAAAAAAATAGTTCAAATGGCTCCTTTGAAAGTTGCCAATTGTACAAAGAATCTAAGCAGTAATAATGAGGATAAAATTTTTACTAAATTTTTCTTGATTAACAATTTAAGAAACTAATTTCTTTTAACTTATCACCTAAGAGAGCATGTCTTAGTTTTTGGAGATTAAAGCTATATGAAATATGGAATTTAGGCCAGGCTGCAGTGGCTCACACCTGTAATCCCAGTGCTTTGGGAGGCCAAGACAGGAGGATCACTTGAGGCCAGAAGTTTGAGACCAGCCTGGGCAACATAGTGAGATTTTGTCTCTACAAAAAATAAAAATACATAATTAGGCAAGTGTAGTGGCACAAGCCTGTAGTCCCAGTTACTCAGGAAGCTGAGGTGAGAGGATTGCTCGAACCTAGGAGTTCAAGGTTACAGTGAGCTATGATGGTACCACTGCACTCTAGCCTAGGCAACAGAGCAAGATCCTGTCTCTAAAAAAAAAAAGAAAAGAAATATATAATATTATTTAGTCAAGACATATATGTATTACCAAGACATATATTTGTTGACTCTGTTTTAGATAATACAAAGATTCAAGAAATGTATTATAGAAATGCGATCATATTGTTTGGATGAGGACATATTTGAGAAAAAATCAAGTGGTAAAGAATGTTGTTTGCTCCAGTGAAGCAAAGCTCCAGTTGTCTCACCCACCATCCCTCTGTGGAAGTGGAAATAGTCACTGTGTGAAGATGCTTTCATTCCTGGTGGTTTTCCGAACCATTCTTTCTTTTCAATTCAACTGGTGGCCAACTGGCCAACAGGATGCTGTATTAATAGAAACTGGTGTTTTCAAGTTTTGGTTATGCATTTATGCTGTAGATTCAGAAAGAGCTGACTGGAATTTGCTTTGCTCCCTCGATACTCCGGGAAACGAGACAGGTTTTGTGTTCTGCACACGGTCCTCAAACACCGTGGTGAAGGAACTTTGTAGAATACAATAAAGATGAATTCTGGCCAGGCATGGTGGCTCATGCCTGTAATTCCAGCACTTTGGGAGGCTGAGGTGGGCAGATCACCTGAAGTCAGGAGTTCGAGACCAGCCTGGCCAACATGACAAAACCCCATCTCTACTAAAAATACAAAAATTAGCCAGGCATGGTGGCTGGTGCCTGTAATCCCTGCTACTCAGGAGGCTGAGATGGAAGAATCACTTGAACCAGGAAGACAGAAGTTGCAGTGAGCCGAGATTGCGCCATTGCACTCCAGCCTGGGCAACAAGAGTGAAAAAAAAAAAATTGAACAATAAAGATGAATTCACTAGAAACACTAAAAAGACATAAAATATATAAAATATGCTTTAATTTTTAAATTCCACAGATATAAAATTACTCAGTCAAATATGCATAAAGTTTCCAAAATGCTGCTTTTCAGCCTGCACTCGCCTCTCTGTGAAGCAGAGGCAGGCATTTCACAAGGGGCCCCCATGCCCCCGCCCCTGTTCTTGGACCCTGGTCTGGAGGGCTGTCCCCCCTTCAGCCAAGGTGGCACCCTATCTTTAGTCTGTATTTCAGGACAACACAGAAGATGACCTTCATCCTGGCTTTTATTTGTAAGGCTAAAGCCATTAGGGGAATAACCAAAGTCAGGCAACCTTAGAGAGAAAGGAAGGAGGCAGTATTCTTAAGTGGATGAATAAGACAGGCCCCACCCTAAATGTCTTTTTGAGGACTGCAAAGAGGAGAACAGTGTCTGGAATATTTCACAGATGTTGGAGATAAGAGATAGTCTCTTTCATCTGCCAGAGAGCCAAAAAGCCCAGAAAGAGGCAAAGGAAAAGGATGGGGGATGGGGTAGGGGAAAGAAGTGCTCTGCATATCAGAAAGACTTCACAAATACCCACTCACAGCCCAGGAGATGGGAAAAGCCCCAAATTCAAGAGTATGTGGGCACCCAAAAGGACAAGCAATGGTGAGGACATAAGACTGACCGGCTGCATGGAGGCTTCTCTTGGTGGAAGGGATGACCAAAATGTGACCAGGTGATCCGTCATAGTCCATGGGTGAGATTTAGACAGGATTGACTATTTAGATTTAGAAAATCATTAACATGATAATATTTGCCCTGCAAGTTTTAGAACATTTCTTACTCACACGTTCATATTGAACCACCAGAGAGAATCCATTTCCATTTGCTATACCCTCTCCAAGAATTTAGAGAATCCAAATGAAGATGGCCATCTACATCTCTCTTACATTCTACTGTTTAAAGAATATCTGCCTGGTGACTGAACCGATTCCATGCATTTAATGTTCAGATGTTCAAAGGAATAGAAAAATGGGAGAAAGTCTGCCCAAGATAGAAAATAGGAAGGGGTGTCATTTAAACACTACCGACTTTGATGTGGAATGTATGTGAGGTGTGGTTCAGGCACTTGGGGAGGGGGTAGAGGGTGCCACTCATCCATCCAGCCTGATCTTCCCACTATGGTCTGGGCTAGCTCAGGGCCCAGGGCCCAGGAAACTTGAGATAAAAGAGCAGCCAGGCTGCCACGCAGTTCCTGGAGGTGACCGCAGGATGGTGCAGTCCACAGAAGCAGGATCTTAGAGTCCCTAACCCCAGTGTGGAACAGGGCCACCATGCCCCTAATCAGAGAAGCTGTGCCTGTTAACTGAATGCATTGTCATTTTCTTTTTTTTTTATTTTTTTATTTTTTCATCTTTAAAAATTTATTTCAAAGTATTTCAGGGCTTCTCTGAAGAAACTTTCCTGAATAATTCTTTTTTATTTTTTTATTTTTTTATTATTATACTTTAAGTTTTAAGGTACATGTGCACATTGTGCAGGTTAGTTACATACATATACATGTGCCATGCTGGTGTGCTGCACCCACTAACTTGTCATCTAGCATTAGGTATATCTCCCAAAGCTATCCCTCCCCCCTCCCCCCACCCCACAACAGTCCCCAGAGTGTGATGTTCCCCTTCCTGTGTCCATGTGATCTCGTTGTTCAATTCCCACCTATGAGTGAGAATATGCGGTGTTTGGTTTTTTGTTCTTGCGATAGTTTACTGAGAATGATGATTTCCAGTTTCATCCATGTCCCTACAAAGGACATGAACTCATCATTTTTTATGGCTGCATAGTATTCCATGGTGTATATGTGCCACATTTTCTTAATCCAGTCTATCATTGTTGGACATTTGGGTTGGTTCCAAGTCTTTGCTATTGTGAATAATGCCGCAATAAACATACATGTGCATGTGTCTTTATAGCAGCATGATTTATAGTCCTTTGGGTATATACCCAGTAATGGGATGGCTGGGTCAAATGGTATTTCCAGTTCTAGATCCCTGAGGAATCGTCACACTGACTTCCACAATGGTTGAAGTAGTTTACAGTCCCACCAACAGTGTAAAAGTGTTCCTATTTCTCCACATCCTCTCCAGCACCTGTTGTTTCCTGACTTTTTAATGATTGCCATTCTAACTGGTGTGAGACGGTATCTCATTTTGGTTTTGATTTGCATTTCTCTGATGGCCAGTGATGGTGAGCATTTTTTCATGTGTTTTTTGGCTGCATAAATGTCTTCTTTTGAGAAGTGTCTGTTCATGTCCTTCGCCCACTTTTTGATGGTGTTGTTTGTTTTTTTCTTGTAAATTTGTTTGAGTTCATTGTAGATTCTGGATATTAGCCCTTTGTCAGATGAGTAGGTTGTGAAAATTTTCTCCCAGTTTGTAGGTTGCCTGTTCACTCTGATGGTAGTTTCTTTTGCTGTGCTTTCTGATAAAACAAAAGGGGGTCTTGGGAATGGAAGAGGGGAGGGGAATAATTCTGAAATGAGAGCTTTCAGTTGCTCAACGATTTGGTTCTTCAATCTGGCAAGGCTGAACCATAATAAATCAAAGAAATTCTTATTATTTATTGGAACCTAGAATATTTTCATAGGGTCCATTACTTCCAGAATAGTCCATGTCACTGGGTATATGAAAAGATTTCATATTTCAAAAAAATAGACTAACCTGAAAAATCAGAGTAAGTGTTCACCTAGGAAACTCAAGGAATAGCAGAGAAGTTTAGGGAGTATGTTAGTTTTCTGTTGCTGTGTAACATTACCATGAACTCAAGAGCTTAAAACAACACACGCTTCATAACTCACCTTTTCTGTGGGTCGTGGTCTGAGCGTGGCTTTCCTGGATCCTCTGCTCAGCGTCTCACAAGGCAGCAGGCAGAGCACTGTCAAGGATGTGTTTTCATCCGGAGACTCAGTCAGGGGAGAATCCACTTCCAAGCTCACTCATGTGTGGGCAGAAACAATTTCTTTGTGGCTGGATCGAGGACTTCAGCTCCTTGCTGGCTGCTGGTCCAAGGCCGCCCTCAGGTCCCAGAGGCCACCCACACTGCCTTAGTGTGTAGCCCTCCCATAGGATGTTCACACATAGCTGTCTGCCTCTGCAGAACCAGCAATGAGAATCTCTCTAGTGCATGCTAACAAAGCCAGGATGCACATATGCATGTGTGTGCACTAACACACACACACATGCAGGATTGGAGAAATGCTGTCTCCTTACCTTTACCAAATAGTGTGACTGAATCACGGACATGACACCCCAACACCTTTGCCATACTCTATGGGATAAAAGCAAGCCATGGTTCCTGTCCTCACACAAGGGGAGGGGATTATACAGGCAGGGACAGGGGACCACTCTAGGGTCTGTCCACCACAGAGGGTGTCTGCGTTCCCCTCTCAAAGCTACAAAAGACATTCATCTATGCAAAGGGAATTTAAAGGATGGCAACAGAATGTGTGTGTTGTCTTTCAATAAAGAAACTAGCAAAGAGTATATTGGAAAATCCATAGACTGGAGATAGTCTATGATTTTTCTCCCCAGATTTTAAAGCTAAAGAGTAAAAAGATAAATGTGATAAAAGGAAGTGAACATGTATGGAAGTCGTTTCAGGAAATTCAACATGTGCACCACAGGAATCCCACAAGCACGCAGAGAAAGAGTATTGGCAAAAGAAGGTTTCTAAGCTAAAGAATTTGTCTTCCCCTTAAAGATAAGTTTATATGGGGAATGAACTCCCCAGCTGCCAAATTATAATAATTATAATAATAATACATATTTCACATAGACATACTAGTGTGAAAATGTTAAATATTCCTGTCATCTAGACTGGGAGAACAAAAGTAAATTACTTATACTACTATTACTAATAATAGTAAATCAATTTGCCCTCAAATATACTAAATGCTGAGACATAATGGAGCATCATCTACAAAGTTTTGAGGGAAATTATATTGGTACCAAGCTAACATTTTTGTTATTTAAAATTATACCAACCTATATTCATTCTAAAGGAAAATCACTCAAAGATGACCTTGAATAAGCTGAAAAGGGGATTAATCATGTAAAATACGGATGGTAGGGAACTACAAAAATTCAAGAGTTAATCTCTAAGTAGTTTTAACATGATAATGGAACTGATTACAACTTCCAAAAAACCTTAAAAGTTAAAAAACAAGGCAAGACAATCTAATAATACAATAATAGAAATAATTATCTGAATGCAAAAGTTCAATACTGAAAAGTGGGTAGAAAAAAGGAAAGTGTGATAATTTGTTTTTATTTTATGAGTTAAAAGAGAAGTATCATTATCACTGTTAACAAAGTTATAAAATAACTGAGAGTCAATAATACATTTGTAAAACCCGTGCTAACTATGAACTTGTATGAAAGACCCAGTATACTAAAGAAGCCAATTCTCTTCTTCAAAATTCATCTTCAAATTCAAGATAATTACAACAAAATTTCCAACATAAATTTTTATATGTGATAAAATAATCCTAGAGTTTATTTTTAAAAATAATCAAATTAGAATAAAAAGCAGGAATGATGGGGGGCTTGCCTAAACAAAATCGGGACAAATTGAACAGCAGCGTTTTACTGGTACAGAGATAGGCAGATTCATAAAACAGAGCAGGACATCTTGAAACAGATCCAAGAATATCATAGTGGTTTTAATCCAGATGAAACAAATGTATTGAGGCAAATAACTACTTATTTTGAAAAAAAAAAAAAGTTAGGTCCATGCCTTTAATAAGTTCCAGAGGGATCCAAATTTATCATAAAAGCATGAAATAGAAGGAAATACATTATAAAAATATCTGCAAAAATCTGAGGATGGGAGACCTATCTGAAGATGACAACAAAAGCAAAACTATAAAGGCAAAGACAGACACATTTAACTGCATAAAGACATTACACTCCTGGGGGTCAAAAATAATATAGAAAAATAAAATTGCAAATGATAAATAAGAAAATTTAGATGTTAAAATGTAAAAGCAGAGAGCTTTACAAATTGGTAAGAAACAGAAGCCTCAATGGAGACATGGGGAAGGAATACAAACAGGGCATTCACCAAGATGAACCACAGATCGTTAATACACCCGTAATATTCAAACATGCAAATTTAAACAGATTACAACACTCATCACTGTCATCTATTAGACTGACAAATGTTCAAGGTTGTTGGTTGGGTGGTTGGATGGATGGTTAGTTGTTAGGTAGATAGGCAGACAATAGAGTAGTAGATAGGTAGATTGAGAGATATAGAGAAGATAAGTAGATAGATGATGGATACATAGATGAGTGAATTGTAGATAGGTAGGTAGGTAGAAGATAGAGAGAGAGAGAGAGAGAGAGAGAGAGAGAGATAGATAGATAGAAGATACATGGATAAACAGATTGTGGATTGTAGATAGGCAGATAGATAGAAGGTAGACAGATGATAGATAGATAGATAGATAGATAGATAGATAGATAGATAGATAGATAGATAGACAGACAGACAGACAGACAGACAGACAGACAGATAGATAGATAGATAGATAGATAGATAGAGGTAATGGATAGATAGATAGTGGATGCATAGATGAATGGATTGTAGATAGAGATAGAGAGAGAGATAGATAGATAGATGATACATAGATGAATCGTTTGTAGACAAGTAGATAGAAGATATGTAGATAGATAGAGAGATAGATAGATATATAGATGAATGGTTTGTAGACTAGTAGATAGAAGATATAGATAGATAGATAGATAGATAGATAGATAGATAGATAGATAATACATAGATGAATCGTTTGTAGACAAGTAGATAGATACAAGATAGGTAGATGTTAAATAGATAGATAGATAGATAGATAGATAGATAGATAGATAGATAGATAGATAGATAATACACAGATGAATGGTCTGTAGACAAGTAGATAGAAGACAGACCGACAGATAGACAGATAGATAGATGATAGATAGATAGATAGATAGATAGATAGATAGATAGATAGATAGATAGATGATGATAGACAGACATGTAGTTCCTGGTAAGGCTAAGAGCACAGGGAAGGAACATTCTTACGTACTGCATTGGCAGGGTAAATTGACATGACTATCTAGAAGGCATTTTGGCAAGAAAGATCAAATGCAATTTCACTTCTGGCAATGTACCTCAAGCAAATAATCACAGTCATACACACAGGTTCATTTAAAGTGATGTTCCTCAAAGGAATGTGTAAGAACAAAGTGCACTGGTTAAGAAAAAGCCTAGATGATCAACAACATAGGTATTGCTTAAATAATCTTGGCATTTAAAGAGATTCACAATATATTATGAGACAAATGTTACAAGGCAGCTATGGAATAGATCTCATATTTGTAAAATCAAAAAGTATTTTTCATAGAAAAATGCAGTATAAGTTTATTTTGTTTCAGTGAGCACCAAATACTTTCTTCTTAAAATGGTTACAAGTGTCCAAGCCTCACAATACGTTAAAGAAAATACCTTTGGGATGTAAAGAAAACATCACTCGGTTTTTCTTTATAACTCAGAGGTGGGTTTAAGAAGTTCTTGTCTTCTGTGAATATTGCCTACTTTTGGATTCAACATTCTGAACATTTGGGTGAATTTGCAACTAGCAGGAAGATGGATGTGCTTGGAGAATCCTACCAGAGTGACCTATCCCTGTAATTTATGGGAGCGCTACCTGGACAGGAGGCCAACTCCACTCTGACTTTTCAGCATAAGGCACAACTATTACAAAGACGTTGTGACCAAGAAAATGTACAGTTTGTGAATGTTGCACGAAGGGGTCATGCTTGGCTGATAACACCAACTGGCAGAATGAGTGCAATTTTTAAAATATGAAATACAAATTTTTACCAAAGGAGAAGTAAAACATTATAGCTTTAGGTTCATTAAACCCAGCTCACATTCGGGGATTCCAAAAATAAAGCGCTGGCTATTTAATATTGCAGCTTGACGAAATTGCTCTGGTTCCAGCCCTGGAGACTGGTGGAGCTGTGCCTGCAGGGTTGTTCCCTTCCCTCCGCTGTGCTTGGGTGGGCTGGGAATGGCTCCTTCCTTCTCTCCCACCTTCGGGAAACAGATGTCAGCAGCCAAGCCTGCACAGGTCCATCCCAGGGAGCAGGGGCCGGCTTCCCCTACCTTCTCAGGGAGCTCCAAGCCCACCCACAGGATGGTGCCTGGTGTCCCATCGATGAATGAGTAATTGGGGTGTCCTTGGGCACAGCCTGTGTGACCTTCGGTGTTGGTGTGCCACTTGCTACAGCCCACACGCCCTCTTGGAGACAGGCAGTTAGGGCTGCTCGGCCTAAGGAGTGGGCCTGAACACTGGTCAGGGGCCTGCAGGGGCCTGTGGTCCTGTCTGAGCCTTCCCATCCTCAGTAGTAAGCAGCCATCCAGACAGTCCACACCTCACAGGGCGGCTCTGAGGATTCTGTCACAGGGCACACGCACTTGGCCAGGGACAAGGGAATCACAAATGTGGGCCATGATTGTTACAAGCTTCTTTAGGTCCTGAAAGTGGAAGGCTGTGGGGCATAAACGCCCAGTGTTCAGGGAGATATCCCTAGTTCATTCTTTCTCCCTCAATGTCTTAGAATTCTTTGTTTTTTTGTTTTTTCTTTTTTTTTGGACAGAGTCTCGCTCTGTTGCCCAGGCTGGGGTGTATGGAGTGTAGTGGTGTGATCTCAGCTCACTGCAACCTTTGCCTCCCAGGTTCAAGCGATTCTCCTGCCTTAACCCCCCGGGCAGTTGGGATTATAGGTGTGCACCACCACACCTAGCTAATTTTTGTATTTTTAATAGAGATGGGGGTTTTGCCATGTTGGCCAGGCTGGTCTTGAACTCCTGACCTCAGGTGATCCACCTGCCTCAGCCTCCCAAAGTGCTGGGATTACAGGCGTGAGCCACTGCCCCCGGCCATGTCTTAGAATCTTTTTTGAAGAGGCATGTCTTCCCTTGCTCCATCAGCTGCCAGTTTCTTCTCCTTTCTCTTCCTATAAACCCTTTAGGTCTCTTCCAGCCTCTTTCCCATGGGCCACTTTTCCATGGCCCAAGTGAACCTTAGGCTATTATCCTGGCTCCTGACTTTCCTTCACCTCCACACTCCTTGACCAGGGCCTCTTGCCCCCAGCTTTCTACAACCCCTCCTCTAGATGCCCCCAAAGTACCCATGGGCACTGCTCTCTGAAGTCTCCACCAAGTGCTTTTTGAATGTTTGTCTTTTCTGCTGAATGAATACAGGAAAATAAAGTCCATTTTCAGATTCACTTTTTAAAAAAGACATGTTTTTTCCTCAAGTATGGAGTTTAGCTATAGATATCAATCAAATGCATTGGTCAAATGAACATGATAGTTTTCCTACTCACAATAACATATTCATTATTTTTTATTGATCAACAGAATTCAGGTTTCTATGAGATAGAAAATTATATCACCAATAAAATCAGAATAGCAGCACTTAAAATTAGCCTTGTGAAAAAATAGAAACATGGTGCCAAATAATGAAAATGATTATTACTATTCGGCTCTCCTTTGGGGTGGACGCTGGTAGTCATGAACGGCATCAGCCTTCTTTTCCACTTGCCAGGCTGCAAATGCTTGTATCTCGCTTTGTTTAAAATCAGGCAACTGGCTATGTTTATACCAAGTTTCTTCTATTTTTGAGGGGGGAGTGGAGGAGGTGATGGCAGTTATAATGAAATAAAATTAGCTGTGATGGTACAAGGCAAGGTTTGCAATGAAAGCTTTCTCCACTGATAACAAGTTCCTATTCACCAGAACTGATCTTATAATTCAAATACAGCCTGCTTGTGAAATTTCTACAACGAAGTCCTTAGGAGCTATATCATGTTAAATGCAGGCAGTGAAAACTGGGGAGATGTTGCTAATAACAGTGCCACATTAATTAATTGCTATAAAATTTGCAAAATAAGAAGAACATTGGGAACAAAGCGATATAATATTTACCAGTGCTGAAAATTAGAAATAAATATTCAACATGCCCTTTTTGAGTCATACAAGCAAGCAGTTTTGAATAATAAGGCAGGACAAAGTCTTTTACACAGGAAGAGCTAATGATTTCTGCATTTTGCTGCTGGTGAGGAATTGAAGGATGGCTGATTTGAATCTTCCTTCAATCTCCCATCAATAAAACAGAGACAAGGCAGAGGCGAAAGCTGATCTGGGAGAGTCATGTTTTTATAATTGCTTTTTACCCGCAGGCATTTGAAATCCAGAGGGTCAGAAGTACTTGTGAGAAAGGAGGGAGCCGAGAGGCCCAGTCAAAACCCTGAGACATAAATTAATTTGTTTGTGGGGCTCAGGTCTAATTTGTGGGAAGGGAGTGCTGCTTGGCACTTTCTAATATTATAACCTAATTAAAGATGGATCCATGTAAAATATTTATGCAAACTTTACCAAACCCAAAGATTTTAATCTCATTTGAGAGGTTAGCTGACTTATGGGACTAAAAGCAATTCCTAAAACAAGCTTCTGCACCAGGAATCCGGAAGGCAAACTATTTAAAAAAAATTTTTTTTAAGGTGTCACAAAATTTTAAGTGATTTTGGTACCTATTAATCATTTTAATTAGGGAGATCTAATCTCAGGCCAGTGGTTACTGGTTAAGTCCAAATTTCTTTATTCAAATATACTGTAACTTCCTTTTTTTTTCTTTCCTACTTTACTCTAAGATGGGAAATAGAAGTAAAAATTTGCATTTCTTAGGATTTTGCAATCTGCCACTGATATGCCTACCTGGGACAGACTCAGCCCCGAGCCTGACCGTGACAGCCTTTAATAAGTTCACAGCAGGGTACGCTGGAAGGAAGCCACACGGCCCGAAGAAAGGAATGAACAAAGCGTAGACGGCCAGAGCCCTCTTGATGTGGGACTGCTCCTAACCTCTGTGTTGCCCGTCATATTGCAAAGGAACATTTCCCTCCGACTCCAGATCAGGCTATTCAGATAAAGCCTTTCCAGGGCCACATTAATTCTCATTATTTTGCCTATTAGGAATAATGAGATCAAACTTAAAGTAAACATCATGACAACACAAATGGGCTTTTCCGTTCCTGTTATTTGCCGAACTCATCCTCACAAAGGCATCATGCCCCTGATTCAGGGCAAGGACTGACTCATCTAATCTTCTTTTTGAGGATGGAACCCACTAACACCTTCATGAGCCAGACCCACAGCAGCCCAGGGCCCACCCTCCCTGCCAGACCAGCTCATAGAGAAGACCCCATGGTGTCTTCCAAAGCTGGCTTCAGAGACCCCTGCGGGACTGCCCTGCCTGCCTGGCCTAGGGGCTGGACAAAGAACTCAGGGTGGGTTGACTGGTTGACAGAGGCCCTGGGATCTTGAGTGGAGTGGCTGGAATCCCAGCAGGTAGTTCCCCTAGGACAAAAGGCCCTACAGGCCTGATGCATTTTCACAAAATCAGGGACTTCGTGGGCCAGGACCTCAGCATTCACTCTGGGCACCCTTTTTGTTTTATTTTTAATTTGATAAAATATACATAATAGATGACATAGATTTTTGTTTTTTAAGTGTACAATCCAGTTCCATTAATTAAAATCATAATGTTGCACAGCCATTCCCCTATTTCCAAAAGTTTCTCATTGCCCAAAAGAAAAACTGAAACCTCCTCCGCTCCCCCAGTCCTGAGTGCTCTCCAGTCAAAGATCCGTGTCTGTGAATTCCAGGCACACTCTCCATGCCTCACATTTCTCTTGCAGAATTAGATTGTCAGAGAGAGGGAGGGAGGCAGCTGAGAGGGTGCCTTTACCTTGTGAAGGGAGAGGAGGAAAAGAAGGGTGAAGTGTGAGGGATGTCCAAGGCCCAGAAGCTCTTGAGGCTGCTGGACGAAGGGGCTACCCAGGGCCAACATGGGGCAAAGAGATGGAGGAAGCTTTGCAACCTGAAAACCAAGTTGGGAAGGGTGTGACTAAGAGCCTAAGGTGCTGGAGGAAGAGTCAATGCTAAGATAGTTCCATCTTGCCAGGTCCCTAGAAGTAGAAACTTCCAGGAATGCATGATCCAAGCATCCAGCCTAAGCCAACAAAGTGCAGTCACCTGGCCGGTGAGATGGCAAAGTATGGACTTGGTGATTTGGTAAGAGGCCATCCCCATCAAGGTCTTTCCGAAGCCAGACTTCCAGCTCCTGGCTGAAGAATGTTTTTGCTGGCTACGTGGCAACAGGTCTGAGCACTGAGTCTTCCCGTCAGTGTCATGGAGATTCAGTTTACCTCTGCTTAGGAGACTACAGGTTCTGAAAGCAAATGAGGAACGTCTCCAAATAAAGATGGAATAAATGAATTAATTTCCATTAACTTCACATTTAGAATCTCTGCAGGCAAGTACCAAAGGCCACTGGGTCCGTGTCCAGCCCAGCGCCTGCGTGACCTCTTTCAGTTTTAGAAACACCTGACCCCTTCCTGCTTGGGAAGTGCCACCCATGTAATTAGGTGACAAGTTCCAAGCAAAGTAGACTTCTCTGTTGGACCCTGTATCCTAAGGCTGATGTGTGAGAAAACGGCTACAATATGTCTTGTTTTAGAGCTACATCTGACCCATTCTAAGGGTCCCCAGTGTTCCATAAAATGCTCGCCTCCTAAGGAAGAACTTAATGAAATTCAGTCGTAAATCACCATATTTAACATTGACATTTGTTTACTCTGCACCTGACTTGAAACTGTTGGTTGACCTTGTCTGACACGTGTTGAGATGGCCTTGGCCCAGGCCGCCAGCCAATTGCCCCACCTCTGAAGACCCTACCCCAGGCACCCCAGTCTGATTTGGGAGGCAGGAATGGAGCCTCCTGGTGAACATCTCACCAGATGTTATGTCTGACTCTCCCCCAGGACAAATGGGGTGAAACCCAAGGAGCCCGAGCCATATCACTGCTTTCTTGTGCTACTTTATTTTCTCTAAGAGCAACCCAAAGCCAGAAACCTGAGAGAGGCAAATGAGAATACACACTCTAGGCTTTCCCACATATGCTTCTGAAAAGAAAAAAAATGAAACACCCTGTGAGTTTTCACTCTCCTGGGTGGTTTTTCTGAAGACGATCCTTGCATGTAAAAACACAGGGAGATTGCATCAGAAAAGAAGGAGTGCTGGAGGCAGTGACGAAGCCATTGGATTTGTTCCTAATTTCGCTCTGGCAGGAGAGCTCCACCTAGCATCTCCTAGGGCTGGATCATGGGGACCGGCAGTCTCCCTGCCAATGGAGGGAAAATCCACCAATCAGCACCCATACATTTCCCTTGTGTCTTGGATAATGCAGTCCTTGAATGACAAAACAAAAACGAACGTCCTGGTTCTAAAAGGAGATATTTTTATTCATCTTTTCAGGCCTATATTTCATTCCTATCATAAAGATTATGTTCTGAATCCTGTTGTGAAGGGTTAAAAAAAAAAAAAAAAAAAACAGGATGCCCTATAGCCGAGAGGTATTGTGGAAGGAGGAAGGCGGGGTCCTTCTTCCAGAGGAGGGTCCACAGATCATAGTGGCAGATTACAGAGTTGACATCCTCTCAGGTAAAGATGAGGCCATTTGGGGGAGAATTTTTATTTTTCATAATTACAGCAGGCCTTTCATTGAAAATGATCATTGACTCTCTACACTGACAACAGCTGTGTGAATAGACGGAGAAATGTTCGGAGCCTCCCTGAGCTGTAGTTTTCCTCTTTGAGCAGCGGAGATCAACGCCCTCCCCTTTCCAAAACTGCCAAAGTAGCAGCTGATCTGTGAAGGAAAAGGCCCGTTGGCTAATGAATTCTGAAAATGCAGGATTAAAGAAAAGTGTCCAGTCCCTTCCTAGGTCTTTACAGGGCTTTCCCAGATTCCACAGGCCCCGTGGGTGGCTGAGAGCGAGCAGGGGTAGAGGACTGCCACGCAGACTTCCTCAGACCACACCCTGAACTGGATGGAGCCTAGGTGAGAAGACTGCTTCTATGTGTCTAAAATCGGGGTGTCCTCTTGGAAAGATGTCAGAGGGCACTTCTCTGACCATTTTTATTGCCAGAAAGTGTTAAACAACCATCTCTCTACTGAGCCCTCTAGTAAATTTGCACTTGGTTTCTATCTGCTCCGAGCCTTCTGATTCTCACGCTTCCCAGCTATTAAAGATGTGCTTTGGGGCAGAAGCTAAGATGTGATATGGATACTCAAAAATGTAACATCAGCAGCTGATAAAGCTTTCTGTGTTCTTCAGTGTGGCTGGTTAAGAAGAGATTCTGTTGGAAAGGAAGGAGTATTATTCATGATTCTGGAATAAATTATTCCAAAGCTGTGCTTATACTCAACTTAGTGACTCACCCTCTTGCTAACTATGTGAGCAGAGGAGAAGGCATAGTCAAAATGCAGAGAAGAAGCCAAAGGGTGGGGGGAGAAATAAATGGAAAAAATACATAAACAAGAGAGTGGGGTGCCCCAGGAAAAGAACTCTAAGCTGTCTTGAAGAAAAGCTTTATAAGTTACAAGTCATGTTATTTATACAAACATCATTTCCAAATGAGGAGTCCAATGTAGGTATCAAGGATTTTTTTTTTTTTTTTTTTGGTGGCTGTGTCCACTTGGGAGAATATTTTCAAGAGCACCATGTCTAAGGTTCTATTTTAAAAATATAAATGTGCAATCCAAATGACACCCTGCTGTTCATTACAAAATAAATCACAGCCAGCTGCTGATTGGTACCCATATCAGGTCTGGCAAAACTTTACTCGAGACCTCGGGAAAAAAAAAAATAGTTACTTATGCATTGATACAATTCTGTAGATAACGGTCACTTAAAGCCATTTCACACCAACCTGAAAATTTCACTCTCTAGGAAAGGAGTTAATGAATGCTGGCATGAACATTCGAATTGGATGTAGGATGTATAGATTAATACTCTAAAAATATAATCAAAACTAAACAGAAACTCCTAGAAGAGAGATGCATATTTCCTGACTATTCTTGACACAAAGAGATTTTGGAAAAATAGAACCTTTCACAGAGCAATTATTAGGCCAGGGCCGTAACATTTTACTAACACGAATCCACAAGGTGACCCTGGAGATCGACAATAAAACAAAATTTTATAATGGGCTTAAATAGCCAGAAAGGTTTGGCATCCACGTTGCCTGGCCAAATAGATTGCTTTTTGTTGCTATGTCATCGTTTCAGGGAACTTTCCCTGCAGCATCTGAGCCCAAAACCTCCTTAAAGACGAAGCGGGTCTGAGTCTCCTCATCTAGTATTGCATTCTTGATGGAGGAGATAACGTGTGTATCTTTTCACGACTTTCTTGGTTTTCTCCTGGCTCCCTCAGGCCCCCTCCCGGTCTGTAAAATGGAGGTAAATTAAATAAATTATGAACTACCCAGGAACTGAAACGCTTTGCCAAATTGCTGTGCCAGCGTTCGGAGCCTGTGCCGTCCCGCCTCCCAGAGGTGGGCTGCCAGCCGCCTCTGTCTCTTACAGTTGCCCTTGCCACTTCAAAATGTGTCTGGAAATGGCTTTGCAGATGGCCTCGTATGTTTTACAGGAAATATTACTTAAACATTGAAAAGGATCATATTTCTCCTGTTAGGAATTACAAATCTGGATTTCATTTTCTTTCTTGCTTTTTTTTTTCCCTCCTCCAAACCCTGGGAAAAAAATGTAACTGTTACATATGACATGCAGGAAGCATTTGGGAATTTTTTTAATACACCCTAGCACTTGCTCGTTGGCATGCTTTTCATGTATATTTACACACATGCATGTAAAATATATTTACATTTCATATATAAATACACACATACCCACAATCACGTTATTTCGTTTATAAGTAAACATAATTGCACAGGGGGAAGAAACTCATTTTGAAAATGTAGAGGACTGTTGCTTCTTTTTTTCTTCTTCTGTTTTTTAAATCTTCTATAGCATAAGAAAAAAAATTATCATTCAACTCACTTGGATAACTAAAACATGAACTGCTTCTCATTCACTGACTTCCCTTTCTGCGTTTTATGTAGATTCATGAAGACCAGGGGAATTCCTATTGTTGGGAAAATGATTAGCATCAATAAACAAAATAGTAGTGATGATGTAAGTCTGACAGAAGCGGTCCTGTTCCCGGGCTCTTTCCACACTCTTGTGATCTTCAGATGGGAAGATGGTGAAATGAGCATTCCGCACAGAAGATCAGCCCTGCGGTCTTTCTTAAACACCCACTTCCCAACATTTTGGAAAACACTCCTCCAGAAAGGAGGCCCGCTGAGTTCCAGTTCCGGCAACTGAGCCGCAGGAGCAAGGGAAGGCTGTGTGGCCTCCTGGAGGTGACAGAGGGGCCTCCAGAGGTCCCCAGCACCACCAGCTACTGCAGTGGACTCAGAGGGACCCAGACCAGGCTCCAGTTTGCATTTTAATATTTCTCACATGAACCCAGACTGGAAGAAAATGACCCAGCCAGACAGGGACATTGTCCCCCTTGTCACAGGGTCTCGAGGCTTCTCTAAATGCTGCTACACTCAATACGTCTGGGTCCTCTATGCCCAGCTGTAAATACTGTGCTACAGGAAGCCAGGGTCAATGTCAGATTTTTATTAGACTTGCAGCCATTCCCTGAAACTTCAAGTGCACAGGCTCCAACAATGCAGGCACCATGCCGGGCTGGAGTCTGCAGTGTGTTCGCACCGCCTGGCTGCAGGGTTTTTCCCTCCAGGTGGAAACACAGTAAACACGGCCCCATGCAGCAAGCCAGGGACGTTCTGGGCGTCCTAAGCTCCAGCCTCTTCTCCTGAGGGAGTCGGAAGCTCTTCTCTGGCCACAGCAGAGCCCTGCCTGGCCACTGTCCGCACCGCTGCCAGGCTCCACCGCTGCTCACCTCCAAGGCGCAGACGCCTCTCCAGCCATCTGGAACCGCCTCCCTATGTCTCCACCTCATTAATTCCCCATCTCATTTCATACTTCCTCGGAAAATGTCTCTTTTCTCCTCAGTCTCTCGTGCACCCTGGCCTGAAGTATCTGCTTCCCTTAGCGAGACCACCATCCTGGGAGGCCCCAAGGGATCCAAGGCCCCAGATACATGGGAGGCCAGAGCCTAGGAGCTGGCTTCCTAGGAGGGGAGAGCCTGGGCACCCCCGGTGCTGCTGCCCTGCCTGTCCCCTGCTCACCTGGGCTTATTCATGCCGAGAAGGGCAGGTAGTAGGGAGTGCGGGCCCCAGTACAGTACGGGCAGGGGCTGCAGCTCAGACCAGGGACTGTAAGGGGAGGTAAGCAGCCCTGGGGCATGGGCTCAGCACTGGGGCAGCCCCTCGGAGCCCCTGACTCCATGCCCTGGTGAGAGACAGATGGCAATCCCAGTGACATTGCAGGGAAAGCTCCCCGAGGGCTGAGGCCACTCCAGTGCTAGCCCAGCTCTTTGTCTAGATGCCCTGACAACCGTCAGAAGGACCTGGGGGGCCAGGAAGGATGGGGTGCTGGGGGCAGGTGCAGTCATGGAGGGCCGGGGAAACTCCAGGAACTCAGCCCACTGGCTGGGTCCTTGCCTTGTCCTCCCCTGGCCAGTGGGCCACCGCTGTGGATGCCCATTTCATACCCCTCCCAGAGGGAAGCAGCACAGACGCTGAACTGGAAAGATGCTGCGGGGCCTGGGATCTTCACTAGGGTTCTGCATGGGACAGACCAGCACTGTACTCAAACTGCAACGAGCTTTGCAACATCTAGAAGTGAGTCATTATCAGGGTTGAGATATTTGGGACTTCTTAAAATGAATCTAAAGGTATGGCAATGAGCCCAAACACTCAAGCACTCAATACTTTCAACATGCTCCTGTTCACACACAATAATGATAGATTTAAGGAAATGAGCCACGTCTGCAAAGTAACATGACCTATGCTAATTCAACCAACTCCTGGATAGGCAGCAATTGCAATTACATATATTTGTATATATCGATACATGTATTTGGCATGTGCTGGACCCTAAATAGGTATTTCTTGAATGAATGAATAAAAGGACGGATGAATCCGTACCTGTGGCACTGCCAGGCTGGATTTCATGAGATAGTTTCACTGCTATATGTTAGTTTTCTTCTTTGCATGACAAAGGCAAAGAGTCATTTGCTCCTTTTTCTTCTTCTGTTTTCTTGAACTTCTCTTTGAAACTTGCTTAGATGCTTTATTATAAGCTCATGACATTTTCATGAGATGAAAGTGGGGCCAGGCCAGGTTTATCCCAGAGTGATGCTCCGTTGGTTTGGGGGTATGGAGGAGCCTGGAAGGGAGGAAGTGCTCCCCTTGGTGGCCAGTGGCAGCCTGCACTTTATCAGCGGCCCCCTTGCTTGAGTGTGAAATTCCCCTCTAAGTGTTTATCTTGGGAAGAGAGAGCTGCAGCCCAGGGCAAGCTGGCCAGGAATGAGCCTCGCCCCAATTTCAGATCCCCTTGCTTTTGTCTGTACCACGACCTAAACTAATGCTGCTTCTGGAACTTAATTGTAAATCCAGAAAGGGGCAGCTGAGAAAGCAGAATGAGGATTACAGCCCAATCATCAGTCAGGAGGCAGGGAGGGGTGTGGGCATCCTTTTAGGAAAGAAGCTTCTGATCTCAGAGAACCACACCCCTGTCATTAACTGTCCAGCCCCTAAGGGCCATTGCCATACAAATTTAGGGTCAACCCGGAGGATCTTCATAGCTGGAGTAGAATATTTCTATCCTTACAGCAGAGTTTCCCCCAAATGGTGAAAACATCCCTGAGTGTTATTAAAAGTGAATACTTCCCAAGATCAGGAGAAAGAATCACCCGCAGCAACACTGACTCCACTAAACTGAACCCCACAGCATTCTCCCCAGAGAAGAGGAGCTTCCTGAGGCCTCTGAGTCTTTTCCTGGTAGTGCCCAGACTGTCATGTTAGTCTCTCGTTATGTGAAGGGCACAAATTTTACACAAACCAGTAAAACTACCTTAGTCCTGTGTGGACATGGCCAGCAGGTGAGGTGGAGACAAATATCAGAATAAGTGGAAACTCAGAATCAGAACCATCTAGAGGAAATGCAGCATGTGTTGCTGAGTGCCCATGAAAGACCCGAGCTGAGTGCCAACCTTCAGGACCATTCCATGTGGCTCATTCTAGCAGGCACAACATCCTAGCTCCAAGGCCTGTGTCTGTAAGCACATGCTACCTCTACAGTTTCTAGCTGCAATTCTTCTTCATGGATCATGTCAGTGCATGCTGTGCCTCGTTCCAGGAATGGCAGGTGCCAGATATGGCAGGAGGACTTGTCTTTCCAGCATCCCTGAAATGTGCCCCATCTCCCAACCCCCCATGCCATCTTCACGATGCGTGACATAGCAAGCTCTTTGTTCAGTGGAGGCTTGGAGAGAAACCTGGCTGGGCCCCTCCCATGCTCCCGCATTTGGCAATGGGTGTTCCCCTGAGCAGGACTGCTCTGAGGAAGCTGGCTTTTCTCCCTGGGGCTCTCGTGTGTCCTCCCGATGGCACTGGCTTCGAGATTGCAGCTCTGTTCGGCTTTGGGCCCTTCGCCTCCAGTAGGTCTGAAGCTGTAAGCTGTGAAGAAGAAATTCCTCCATCAGGACCGAAAACACATTGAGAGCATGGGTCAGTTCTGGGTCTTTTGCAAGTGACACATTCATGGAGTTTATCTAGACTCCTGGCTAACAGCACCCAAACTGGCAGTAGGGAAACTGTCAGCTGCCTGAAGACATTTCTGGCGGGTGCCGGCATGGGCATGTGCAGCTCTGGCCCAGCCCCCCGAAAGTCCAGGGAAAATGGCCCATGGCAGCCAAAGCCACAGGATTATTTCCAGGAAAAACTCAGCGGGCTCCCAAGGCAGCATCAGGTTAGAATGTAGATAAAATTGGTCTGGGATGTTCACATTAAATGAAAACAGAACTTAAAAAAAAATTAAAAATGGTATCATTCCATTTTACAAAAGCTTCCCTCCCCCAAAATGAACACAATTCATGGGCAATTTGGTCAACAACAGTGTTTCTCTGCCATTGTTTGGATGGGAAAATTCCAAGATATAAGATAATTTATTGAAAAGAATGCAAACACTATCATTCACTGTAGAATGTTTATCTTTTGGAGAAAATCTATTTAAGCTTTATCATTTTTAGATCCTTCCCAAGCTCCCCAAATTCTTTTACATACGAAAAAATGCTCATCTTCCTCATTAATAATAACAGGATACAACTGCAGAATATTCTCTAATAATGATCATTAACTCCTCTGTGGTTTTTATCACTCTGATATTAATGTGACATTGGAATTAGCAGGGTTTTCAATTTTTAAATAAGCCAAACAAATTTGGGGAAATTTTTTTAAATCTAAGCAAGCATATTCAACATTGCAGGGGCAGAGGGGATGGGCAGGAGGGGAGGTGGCAGTCAGGTCAGGCAGGCGTCTTTGTCAGGCTTGTCTTTGTGCCTGCAACACGCTCCTGGCACCGGCTCCAGCAGGCCCGGCTGACTGCCTCGTGCCATGCCTACCTGAGGGACAGCGAGATGGCACAACCCTGGACATCTCACAAAAGGGGCACTGCCCCCCGCTCCTCCCCGACAGCCTGCCTCCTCTGTGCCTTGAAATTTTATTGTTCCTCCACAGAGCCCCCTCCTCCGGGCGTCCTGTGGAAGAATGCAGCCTGCACGGCCCCTCCCGCACTCAGCTATCTGCTTGGCACAGGCCACACTCAGCTGGGACTTCGCTAAGGATCTCGCTTTCCTGGGCAAACACAGCTTCACCTGCCCTCCAAATCCCTCTCTCCTCCTCCTTCCCCAGCCCTCCCAGCTGAGCTATGTTAATCAGGTGGGGGACACAAGGTAACATTGAAGTAATTCAGCCAATTAGGCCCTGAATTGTTTGCATCCAACAGCATTTTGTATTTCTGCAAATGTGTGAAATGCAAAATGTGCCCTCCAGCAAAAACGACAGCAGCCATGTACTGGCGGCGTGTCAACAGATCCTGGGAGCGGGCGGCCCTGACGGCTAATAGCGACGCATGCATATGCTTGGGAAGGCCAGCCTTCTTTATGTGTGCGCCTCTCTGCGAGGGAGGCAGAGCTGGGGGTCTTGGTGGCAGATGGGCAAGGGTAACAGGGATTGGCTAATCCCAGATCTGCATTCTCTTCTTCACGTAGCAACTGGGGAAAGATGGGGCCAGCTGTCAAATGGAAGACTTTCATGGTCCCCTGCACACAACAGCTGCACAGGCCCTGCCTGCTTGGTTCTAAATTATTAAACATCTTTTTAGTTTGTTCCAGCTGCAGGCATCAGTGTGTTTATGCAGCCTTTGTGCATTTTACATATGATTCCTTCTCCCCTCCTCTCATCAAAATGCTGTTTGTAAAAGTCATTATCCCATCTGTGCCCCAGTTTGGCCAAACAGCCTAAGACAAATCCGATGCCATTCTCCTTCCAGGACAATTTGGGAGTTGAAGATGATTGCTGTGACTTGAGACTTCAGGGGTTTGCCGCATTCTCTCTGCCACCTGTAAGAGGTGGTGTCATCTCAGCAGCTTCAGGGGACCGACGCATAATGGGGATCTCTGCAAGTAAGATTTCATTGTTGCGCACTTATGGCTTTAGAGAAAACACACACTCAGAGAAAACCAAACACGGCCTCCGCATCTGCGGAGGTTTTCCAGCGCATTGTCATGGAGGAAGGGCAGCGGGCGAGTCTTCTTTCAATCGTGACTCCCCGGCAGCTCCTGTCCCCGAACAGTTCAACCGCAATCACACTGTTATGATTTGCCATTGACATGAATATTCACGAACAGGTATCAAGTGCGCTGCTCAAAGGGCTACTTTGGCAAGGAAGTCACTGTCGCCGGTCTCCTGGATGGGCCTAAGCTGTCTGGGAAGCCATAATGTCATAAACACGCCCCTGGCAGGACGGAGCCTGACCTGATGTGTTAATTATATTCCCGAACCCAAAAATGATTTGTTGGACCTGGTTGCTTCCTGCAGGATATTGCGGTGGCAGCCAGATTCCAGCACAAAATGAAGGTCACCAGCAACAGTTGCTTTGTTTGTAGCCAACATTAACTCTTTCATCCAAAGCTCACGGTGCTCTCAGGGTAGAGGCAGGAAGCGCCGGGCAGACCTGCCCGCTCTGTCCTACCTCTCCCGAGCTGTCCAGGAGCCCAGAGCTACAGACACCAGTGTGCAGGTCTCCTAGCCCCTGGCCAAGGGCCACTCCGCCTTCTCTGGCTGGGTCTGGGTCCTCCCTGGCCCCTAACACGGCCGCCCTCTGGCTCCCTGGCCCTGCTAGGTTGCCACTGGTTTATTTTTAATGTAACGGCACATGCTTCGAATGGGTTTTGTAATGGCATCTGAATAGTGTATTTCCCAGGGAGTTTCCATCAATGATCACCCATCGCCCTTCCTCTCCTGCTAGATCCGGGTACAATGAGACAAGGGCTAAGTGTGGCTCTTCTGCCGGGCCAGTAGGTGGCTGTCCCAGAGCCTCGGAATTGCTGCCAGACACACCTCCAAACTGAGGAGAAGAGAGAGACCAGCCAGGCCCTGGAACCCTCCCAAATCCAGGCGATGCTTGCTTAAAAGGTGCCAGGAATGCTAGAGAAAGGCCAGATTGAAGGCCCTGTCGGCTCAGGGCCTGGAGGCAGCATGGTGGGGGCAAGGCTGACCACCAGCAAGGCAGGTGTTAAAGACTACGTGATACCCACGGACAGCAAACCAGAAGAATCTCGATTGCCAAGAGTCCCTTGCAATGCCATATCTCCCTGTCTCCAGAAAACAACCAAACGGCCAAGGCCAATCAGACAAGACTGTGCTCATAGTCCCTTGGCAAAATCACTCTTTCCCTGGAAGAGAAGAAATGAATGCTTCATCAGGACATAACCTTTTAAAGTTTTCAGCTTTGTTTTTCTTATCCCAAAAGGCAGGGCTGCCCCTTTGGCCATTTTGAGGGACAGGGCTGTGCTTTCAAAGCAGTACCATGCAACCTTCACCAGTGGCTGTAAAATATCACTTAATGGGAATGAGTTTGCTCACAAATGTCTTAATGAAGTACTAAGCATTTATCGAACTTCGCTTACTTTAACTGCGGCCAGTAAAAGTCTCCAAGGACAATGAGGAAACCAAAATTTCCAGGGAATGTAAATTCCAGCTTCGGCTAATTTTGAGGACAATGATTTCTCTCCTTTATGAGGTGCATAATGAGGTAGCCCATAGCTTCAGCAGAGCAGTCTCTGAGCAGGCAGGGGCAGGGAGGGAGGTGGAGAGCAGGGGTGCTCCATCCCCAGGGCTGCGGAGCGCAGGAAGAGCCAGCTTCACACCAGACAAATGACTCTTTTGTTTCACTCATTTTTAATTAGCCTCCTTTTTAATGACCTAAGTTAATAAGTGTCAAAAGGTGCAAAACACAGCTTGTCTTTATTTTTAAAGTAGGAATTTGTCTTTAATCTTGAAGGAAAGCCCTGCCCTGGGTGAGTCTCGCCTGCAGAGGAGGCAGTGACCGCTCTGGCCAGCGGTCCCCGGGCACCACACCTGCCGGGCACCGTGGGTCCTGAGGAGCTACTGGGATGGACCCGGGATCCCACCTCTTCCGGAAGCCACAAGGCACCCCAGCACAATCTCAGACAAGCTCCCACTGGGCCCAACCTCCCAGGAGCTCACTCTGCATTCCTCCTACTGCTCTGAATAGCATCCCTTGAAGCTGCCTGTCCTGTAATGGACAGCAGGCAAGGGCCAAGCGGGTGACAGGCTGTTTCACCCCAGGGGTCTGGGGAAGATGACACAATTCACAGGTCACCAGGCAATAGGCAAGGTCCCACCCACAGGGCCAGCATCCCAGGCAGCTTTTCTTCCCTCTGCCATTACCATCACTGCGGGCTCAGCGCTCGGTGCATGCCGCTCATCTTCCTCTGCTTCCTCTGCTAGCCCCAACATGCAGGAGGAACCCAGAACCACACAGAGTGAGGGAAGGGAAGGCAGAGGCTCTTCAGGCTTGGAGACTTTTCCTAGGGTATGCTCCTGGAGGGAACTGTGGAGTGTGTGTGTGTCCACCTGTGTGTGAGTGCACACACAGGCATGTCCAGCTCTGGTTTCTGGTGGGCTCCTAAAGACACATGCTACTTGGCATACATTTAAACCCCACTCCACCGGGCTTCCGTGGCAGAAAGCTACAGAGAGGATGAGAAACCTCTCCTGTGAGTGACGGAGCCAGGATTCACTTTGCGGTTTCCGGGACTCGGATGCCACAGGTGTGGGAGAGGCAGGAGCTAGTTCAGGCCGCCCAGAGCATCTCGGGCCAGATGGCTCACTGGGGAGGCAGCAGTATTACTTTTGTGGCATTTTATGGTGTA
Source organism: Pan troglodytes (assembly GCF_028858775.2). NCBI lineage: Eukaryota > Metazoa > Chordata > Mammalia > Primates > Hominidae > Pan > Pan troglodytes. The sequence goes on along the minus strand of NC_072406.2, from coordinate 140,720,263 downwards.
GATAAATATTCCCGCCAGGCCAGGCTCCAACCACAGCGCTCACATTTGTTTAGGATCAAACGGGGTGAATGAACAGGAGGTGAAGTGCTGATTCAAGGGTCTGCACCACCAAAGCCTTTGACTGAAAATGTAGCTCCCATGGACAAGCCCATATCCAGCACTGTGTCCCTTAATAAGATGAGCCAAACACTCATGGTGGACACGAGTCTCCGCAGCAGTTGTCCATCCCTCAGAGAGGTTCATGTGGAAACCTCTCGCTCACCAAGGCACCTGTCTGCGGAGCCCGGACAGAGTGGGTGAGCTGGCTCTGGGGATTGTTTGCAAAGACAGAACACAGGAGCAAGATTCTACCTCGCAAGACTCTCATAGAAACTCCCAAATTTTAAGATGTGCTGGACTCCACTCTATTTTACACTTGAAGGGTCAAAATGGGCAGAAGTTTTGAACGGCCCATGGGAACCCATTGTGATGGGTGTGTGGGTAGATATATTACCATACATTTATAAATACATTTACATAAATAAAACCAGGTTTGTGGCTTAGGTTTGTTGGTACAAGTAATTTCCATAAAAATTAATATTCCTAACTTTACTGGAACTAAATAATTAAGGAAGAAAGTATATTACAATAATAAAATTATCAACAGACTTTTGACAAGCAGTCATGTGCTTGTAAATGAAATTTATTTAGGTGCCACTCAAAACATTGTAATTAAGAGGTACAGAATGCATTACCAGATGGTTCCTGTTTAGTGGCTATTTCCTTTAGAGAACACGGAGATTAGAATGAGCACTAACTAGCACCTAAAATACTCATCACCCCAAGCCCTTAAAACAGCACCCTGATCATGATGCTTCTGTGTATAGCATAACTGTCATGAAAAATTGGTTGCTAAACATGTGTATAATATAAATTTAACTGACCACTAGTTAAAAATAAAAATGGGGAGCAAGAACAATTGTGAGACTACCAGGGTTTTAGAGCTAGGATGTAGGAAATACATTAGGAAAATGAATTCTTATATAGTAGTTGCTAAATTCTTTGACTACACCATGGTGTCACCGGACAGTTCAACTTAGTAAATCAGAGAGCAGGTGGCTAGTCAAGGCACTCTGTCAAGTCTTGGTGCCTTCATCCTAAGGACAGTTACTGTCTTATTTTCCAGGGATTACTCTTATAAAAGTGGTTATGTGCTCTGTGGGGTAGATCCTCAGAGGCATAAGATATTGGAGCTAGAAGGATCCAAACTCCTCATTGTACAGATAATGTCTCCAAGGCTCAGAGATGTTGAGTTAACCAAGATCACACAGGGGTTGGGTGGTGTATGAGTCTGCCCCAGCGTCACAGCAAAGCACCACAACCTGGGTGGCTTAAGCAACAGAATGTACGTCTGTAGAGTCCTCGAGGCTAGAAAGCCAAGAGCAAGGTATTGGCAGTGTTGTTGGTTTCTTTTGAGGCCTCTCTCTTTGGCTTGTAGACAGCCATCTTGTCCCTGTGTCTTCACCTGGTGTCTCCTGTGTGTGTGTCCTAATCCCTCTTCTTATAAGGACATCAGTCAGATTGGATTAGTGTCCACCCTAATGACCTCCTTCAACCTCCATTACCTCTTTAAAGGCCCTATATCTCCAAATACAGACAGTCCCCAACTTACAATGGTTTGACTTTATGCTGGTGCAAAAGCGACATGCGTTCAGTAGCAACTATACCTCTGGTTTTGAATTTTGATCCTTTTCTGGGCTAGGGATATGCAGTGAGATACTCTATCTCAATGCTGGGCAGCACCAGTGAGTCTCAGCTCCAGGGCAGCCATGCTGTCAGGAGCAGACGCAGCCGAAACTCTACAGTGGACTCTGTTGCCAGACGACTTGGCTCAACTGTAGCTGACGTACGTGTTCTATCATGTTGAAGGTGGCCCAGGCCAAGCTGTGATGCTCCATAGATTGGGTGGATTAACGCATTTTCCATTTATGATGTGTTTACTGGGATATGACCCTATCATAAGTTGAGGGGCATCTGCGCAGTCACATTCTGAGGTATTGAAGGTTTGAGCTTCAATGTATAAATTTTGGGGGAGAAACAGTTCAGCCCATAATAGGTGACAATATTAGGCTCTTTGGGGCCACCTGATCTTTTGCTTTGTCTCCTATATCCTATAATTTAAGGACATCCAGAAGGCCCCCACCTCGAAAGACCTCTGTCAAACATTAGTTGTTCTTCCCTTGCAGCCAGGTCTTTGTAAACACACATGTCTTTCGGAACAGAGCCCCAGGAGCCACTCATGACTAAATGAAGGCTTTCCCTGCGCTGTGGTGAATGGGGTGGGATTTGGAGGCAGTAATCTAGAGGGAGTTTAGTGCTGCTGGGGGAGGGCACCAGCCTTACTGTCTGAGCAGTTGGAGGGCAGCCTGCTGACTCCTGGAACAGCAGGTGTTAAGGGCTGGTGGTTGGGAGAGCAGCTCCCCTGGCGAGGCAGGAGGTGGCATCATATGCAGAGGAAGCCAACCTTTCCTACCCGCAACCACACTGCCCTTGAGCCCTTGTCCAGACTCAGCCTGGTTTGCTGTTGACTGGGAGTGATAATTCATGCATGTTCAATATCACCAAGAATAATCACCTAAAGCTAACATGTATTGAGTGCTTACTACATGCTAGATGTTATTCTAAGTCTTCATCTGTAGTAACTAATTTCATATTCACAATAACTTAGTGGGATAGGTAGGATTATTATTCCCATCTGACAGATGAAGAAATGGTGGCACAGAGAGATGAAGTGACTTGCCCAGATTCATGCAGCTTGGAAGCAGCAGTTCAGGAGTTTGAAACTAGATTACTGGCTTTCAAGACACACACTGTCCACCACCATGCTTGCCACTTTTCTGCAGCAGTAAAGATAGGAGGTGAATACATTTTCAGCCACATGCTCTTAAAGATAGATTTATCTTGGTATCAAATGTCTTTGACACTCCTAATGATACGCTTGCAAAGCACATATGTGAAGACCTTGAAGCAGCTTACAGAGCAAAAAGCAACCTAACATTTGAGTCAAGAGCAGCAATGCAGGCAACTGGTTGGCACATTTAAAACTCACTACATTCTGCCTTCCTCTCTTCCCTCCCTCTTTCTTTCCTTTGCCCTTTCCTTCCTTCCTCTCTTCCTCCTCCTCTCTCTTTCCTCCCTCCCTCCTTCCCTCCCTTCCTTCCTTCCTTCTTTCCTTCCTTCCTTCTTTCCACCCTTCTCTCCTAGTTGTAAGGCAGCCAATACCAGCTGGGACCAATCTAGAAGGAGTCCAAGTGGGGCAGCAGTCTTGCAAGGTCACGAAATTAACTGCAAAAAACCAGAATGGATCAAATAAGAAAATATACTAAGAATGATGGGAGCTAGGTTTTTTTTTTTTTTTAAAGAGACAATTATAAAAAGGAGGAAGTTAGAGTAAACCTTGAAGCTGGTTAAAACTGGAGGTATTTGATCTCATAGATAGGTACAGCCATAAATACAATACCTGTGTGTGCTCATGTGCACACACTCATGTTTTCTAGTTCTGTTCACTGAGAGGGCTGGGAGCACCAACACTCCAGGAGCACTGAGCACACCTAGAACCAGATCTTGGTTTCTAAACACCATCCTCCACTAAAAGGAACCTGGCCTTCTTGGGAAAATGGAGGATTGTGTTGAGAAAACAACAGGTTATTCTGGACCATCTATTAGTGCCAGAAAATAAAAAACTTGCAGAATGAAGAAGGGTTAGGGGGTTACCAGATGGTTAGGGTTAGGTCAAAGGGGTAACTTTAAGTGCTCTTAAGGGCTAAATTTGAGACAATTTGAGCAGCAAAATAATTGTAATGGATTATAACCTATGGCATAGAATAGATACATAGAATTATAACTTATGGAATAAAAGAAGGACTCACTTACATAAATAAATAACTAAGAAGAAAAAAACTGCTCCTTACAGTTGAATACCAACAGATAAATATAGAAGAAATTATGGAAGTAGAAAATCACCATTTGGCAAACATCATAGTAATAATTCATGTAGGCAAGGGACATCAATGGATGCCAAAGCTAGTGGGTAAGAGGGCTAAGGAATCCTGTCTTATGTAGTGCCAAAATGTCAAAATGTCACCTCTCACCATGCTCCTCCATGAGAAAGGCAGGGAGCGTAACTTTAGAGAGGAGAAACCAAGCAGGCACAACCTCAATCAAGTCACCCAAGGGACCACCTTCGGAAACAGCACAAATTAATATCATGCACTACAGTGACAAGAACACAGCACCACTCCTGTGATATTCTGGCAGAATTATAAACTGTGGCTCTGTAAAACACTGATGAAACACACATTGAAGAAGACAGAATGACTGGACTGTAATCTCTGGAACTGTCAAGATCACAGAGGACAAAGACCAAGCAACTGTTCAAGATTGATGGAGCCTAGGCAGGCATGAGCCTTGATCCTCTGGCACTAAAGAGTTCACTCAAGGAGAAACCTGAATGGGGTCTCTGGAAGGTGAATACGGGGAGTTCTTTGGGCTATTCTTGTAAACTTACTGTGTTTTTTAACACAGTAAGTGTTAAAAAATTTTAACTAAGAGTTAAAAAAAAAAAATCCTCCAAAATGTAGTTCTCTGGCATCTAGATCAGAGGTCCCCAGCCCCTGGGTACCAGTCAGTGGCCTGTTAGGAGCCAGGCCACACAACAGGAGGTGAGTGGCAGGTAAGCCAGCAAAGCTTCCTCTGTATTTACAGCTGCTCCCTATTGCTCACATTACCACCTGAGCTCCCCCTCCTGTGAGATCAGCAGTGTGTTCAATTCTCATAGGAGCAGGAGCCCTATTGTGAACTGCGCACGCAAGGGAGATAGGCTGCCCGCTCCTTATGAGAATCTAATGCCTGATGATCTGCCACTGTCTCCCATCACCCCCAGATGGGACTGTCTAGTTGCAGGAAAACAAGCTCAGGGCTCCCACTGATTCTACATGATGGTGAGTTGTATAATTATTTCATTATATATTACAATGTAATCATAATAGAACGAAAGTGCACAATAAATGCAATGTGCTGGAATCCTCCTGAAACCATCCCCTCCCTCCGCCATCTGGGGAAAAATTTGTCTTCCACGAAACTGGTCCCTGGTTCCAAAAAGGTTGGGGACCACTGATCTAGATGATGAAAATAAAGCATTAGCTAACCTCTCAAGAAGGGGTGGCAATGAGAAAGAAACATGTCTAATCACAAGGACCCAGGGGCTTAGGGAAAATAAACTTTTCAGATACAAAAGGAAGTGAAGTCATATTCTTTCTTACAGGGCTAATGGGAATACATATATCCTTTTTCAAAAGCATTTTGGTTGGATGTATTTTTAGACTTGGATTATTTTTTCCCTTTGGCCGTACAGTTCCATTTCTGGGACACAGTCCTATGGAAATAATCTGAAATTTGGAAAACAGTGTATGTCCAAATAGATTCATTGCAAAGTTATTAATAAAAACAAAAGTTTGAAATCAGTCCAACTGTTCAACCTAGGAGAACAGATTCATAAACTTGGTATATCTACCCAGTAGATATACCGCAAACACAATGGCTGTCTTTGCACTACCGCCGCAAACACAATGATGTTTCCTAGAATGATGCCTGGCCACTATAAACAATGTTTATAAAGAGTTTATGATGTGACAAAATTCTAGTATTTGTTTAAAAAGAAAAGTAACATAATCTTTTATTTAAATGATTCAATGCATACTGTGTATAAAAACGTGTCTTCTTTTTTAAAAATTCTAACCTTTACAAATTAATAAAAATGTAACGAGGAGCTCACCTATGAGTAAAACTGTTAGTGACTTTTTTCTTTTCTGCCTACTTTTTGTACTTAAAAAAATGATAACATACATGTTTTACCTTTATAATGGGAAAACAAGATAAATTTTATTTTTGTAAAGCAATTGAGCTGTTAAATTGTTTAAATGCTATGAAGCACAGAAAACAAAAAGTCAAATTGAGGCAGCTTCAGAGAGGGATGGCAGCCCTCTCTGCCCCACTCCAAAAAAACCCATACATCCCTAAACTGATTTCTGTCCACAGCCCCCCAGGAGGCTTCTACAGCAAACACAGTTCCTTATCACAAGACTGTATGGCTAAAACATGCATATTTGTGAATTATCTATTTCTTTAGTAATGTGTAAAGCAAGAGGTTCACTCTGAAAAGTAGAGTTCACCTTACTTGCCATAAAATGAGAGTTTCAAACTTTTGGGTTAAGCCTGAGAACAGCTGGGGAGGCGGGGAGCAAGTGTGACGCGGATGAAAGAACGGTGCATTTCACAGAGCCATGGTGGACATTTGGATGGAGGTCTGTCAGTAACACAAAGCAGGCGGGTTAGGCTGAGGAGAGGACAGAGAAACATCCTTACCCTGCCTTGAGGTCTCCAGCAGGCTGGCCCTTCCCAAAAGTCTTTGCAAAAGCTTGCAGAAGCTCCCACTTGCCTGGCACATGAAATGAAATTAAAGCAATTATTGGGGGTGATTAATCTGACCGTCACTCTGAGAATGGGTGGTAGGGAGAGACAGGGATGTAGGCCTGGGGCACTGATGGACACTGATGGAGAAGGAGCCCAGAGGCTACAGAAGTGAAGAAACCAGCAGGGGAGGGGGCAGAGGATACCAGGGAGAGATCCTCAGGGAACCAGCACCCTCAAGCACAGGAGGAGCCAGGCAGGCCAGAGAAAGAGATCCTGGGACAGGAGAACTGAGAAGGACAGCACCCCAAAATTCAGGAGGAACTGAACTCTAAGAACTCAGGAGCAACATCAAACCTGAGAGAGGATAAGGGACCCATGGATTTGACATTTTTCTAAGGTATTGAGTCTTCTTTAAGGGAATTATTTCAGATGTCAAATTGCAGGGTTTATTTTAGCATAAATTAACAAAATTATGTGATGGGAATGTAAGCCTCACCTACTGCAATGAGGAAACAGACATAGCTCTTAATCAAATACTGTACCTTTTATCTCATTCTTAAAAGTGGGTTCTTAAATGACAATCATCTGATGTATTATAGGGTAAAACATAAGTCATGTCTATGAAATGTTCTAGTAGAAACAGGTAACTGAAAATAATGAACTGGAAACTACTAATCATGCCAGAGCAGTGGACATTCATACGAAATGTGATTTTAGTGTTACGCATTCAGCATACCTACAGTGACTTTTTTGCAGATATTTCCTGTCATCAAGCATAGCAACCATTGTTACATATGAAATAAGGCCAGCACAAAGTGTGGTGTTTATCGTAGAAACTACTTCCTGTATATCTGATTGTCATCTACATTTTCTGTTCTTAAAGAAAGTGCAATGATTTGGGAATCAGGGATGGGAGAATGACAATGAGGCTCTTTGAAGCCATTTTTCTGGGAAAAATCTATGCTGATTGGGCTACATGGTGTTTCAGTAATTCTAGAGATAGGAAGGATGTGGTCTTATTTCATGTCTAGGCAGCTTTTGAAAAACTTCCAAGCTCCTTTAAGTTTAATTTATAAATAAGTTGTCTCTCCATTCTTCCAGCTTTAAGTGCAAGAAATTTACTTCTTGTCACACATTTACAAAATGATTCTTAGCGTTCACTTCTAGCGTATTCTAACGCCTTAAATGATACAGGTGCTTATGTCAAAATGTGATCCCAGGCTAGGCACAGTGGCTCATGTGTGTAATTTGGGAGGCCGAGGAGGGCGGATCATGAGGTCAGGAGTTCAAGACCAGCCTGGCCAACGTAATGAAACCCTGTCTCTACTAAAAACACAAAAAATTAGCTGGGCGTGGTAGCAGGCACCTGTAATCCCAGCTGCTTGGGAGGCTGAGGCAGGAGAATTGCTTGAACCCAGGAGGTGGAAGTTGCAGTGAGCAGAGATCGCACCATTGCACTTCAGCCTGGGCGAGAGTGTGAGACTCCGTCTAAAAAAAAAAACAAAAAACCATGATCCTAGAACTAGCAAATTAACTTCATGTTCCATTTCCAGATCCTGTGCCATTAACTCTGGTGCTCTTTGTGTGTATGTAGTAAATCCTTCGCTTCATTACTCTGCTCATAGAACATCTTACATGGGTGCCTTTGTGTCCTGCATTGTGGGTAGCAGTGCGGCTGCAATCCCTCAGCATCCACAGCCCAGCCCATGTTTACCCCCAGGCCCATCAAGACCAGCAGCATCTCATCCCCTTTGCCAGCCCGTCCACTGTGCATGTCTGAAGCTCGGCGCGTTTTTAGAACCACTTCTCTGTCCCTGTTTAAGTTTCAGCAAATTCTAATTTGTTGTCCTCATTCCATCAAATTATATCCAGTACAAGCGTGTCAGCAGGATGTCATAACTTTCTTCTCTCCACACTCAACATAATTTACTCACAGCTTCATTTGAGACCAATTATTCACATATTAATTTTTCGCCACAAAGAATGCAGCGGTACCAGGCAGCCCAGGGGCCTCCTGCGACGAGTCTTTGCAAATGGTGTCCTGGCGCACACACCCAGGGTGACCACAGGCTGGGATCTGCCTTTCTGAAGACATTGCCTGTGTTGCGGGGGTGGGGTGGGAGGAAGGAGCATCCTGAGGGGTGCATGTTTGAAGCCGTAGCTGCCGCAGGAAAGTAGAGATCCCCTGGGGGGGGGGGGGGGGGGGCAAAAACCCGAAGGTACCAAGTGATCTGATGGGCAGAAGGCCACTCCCTGAAACTGACTGAGTCCACCGCATTACCGAGGGCCCCATGTATTTCAAGCACCCGCCATCCCCAACGTGTTTTAATGGCAATCGTTCTGTAATTGTCAATCCACAATCCTATGTGTCCACATCCCCTCCCCAGTCGGCACCTCCAGCTTGTATTAATTGAACAGCCCAGCCCATGCGGCTTCATCTTGGTAAACAAGCGAAGAAAGATTTTTCTAGAAGCTACAGTGTGAACTCCTTTCTGGAGATCGGTTATTAGCTGCAGGCTTCTGTTTCATTCGCCTGCGTTTCACTTTAAAGCCAGCTGCCACCACCGCCACAAACACAATGATGAGAGAGGTCATAGAGCAGCAGTTGTGCATGAAAGATGTGAAAATTTACTGCAAATGAGACAAGAGCAGTAAATTCATTTTTATTCAAATTACTGTCATCATACATTACCACGTCTCCTGTAAACATTGTGCTTCAGACAGGGTGACAGCATATTATTATTGGTGAGATTATACTATTATTAAGCTATTAACATGTCACCCCTGCTTGAAACACTGACTCAGCTTGGTTCTGCAAAACAGGACAAGGGAGGAGACACGCAGAGGTGACAGAAAGGTTAGTTTTAAGATGGCAGGCGGGTGGAGAATGACAGCTGGCACTTAGGGACCCGCATCACAAGGGGCCTGTGCATTTTTATTTGGGAACCTTCATCATATCCTTGCACCAAAGACTGTGTTTGGCCTCCTTCACAAAACACTTTGCTCAAACATTACTAAGTAGTAAAAATGCTTCCTTCAAAACCAAAAGCAAAAGGAAGTCGGGCTGAAAGAGGTCCATCCTTGCCTTAGGTCATCCTGTGACTGAGGAGGCTGCCTTCTCCAGGGACGCTTCCCTCACTGTGAGCATCCAATTGTGTGTGTCAAGCAGGTGTGTATAAAGCAGAGGGAGGCACCCGGTGCTGAGCTCTGACAATGCAATTGCACAAAATGCCAGACAGAAGCCTCTCTGACAACCCAACGTTGCCTCTCTAATTCCTCCTGCAGGACAGCTGTCTTCTAGTTCTGGGCTCCCGGTCTCCAGGGGTTGAGAAGAATGAGCGTGTTCGACTCTACAGGCTTCAGAGACCTCTGGTGTGGTGTTGCTGCCCGCCATTACTGAGACGTACAGATCACAATGCATCCAGACATCCCTTTCTATCTGCAGAAGGTCACAATTCGCCTGGCCAGAACCAACATATTAGCATTCTTAAGAATGTTTGTTTTACTTATGGGACTTTTTCTGTCGCCACTGCAGCCACTTCAGAGGCAGTGGACTCAGAGCAATCCCACCTGATCACCCACAGTCGCTCTGGCCGGATGCCTTTTCTTGTGGTTCCAGGATGTCACCATTTTCTCCAGCTGAGGGTCTGTCTACACTGAGGATGAGGACGGGAAGAAGCCCCAGCAGCCTCGCTGGGGGTCAGGGCAGCTCCTCCTGACTTAAGACAGCCCCATTCCCATAGCTCCATTGGCCGTTCTTGGGTCTTGGACTCAACCACTACTCCACCAGCCCTGGGCGGTAGCTGTTTATCAAGTCTGAAGATATTTGTGTAAATAGAGTTTGTTTCAGTGTTTTGTGGGCTCCTTTGGACAAAAATGACATTTGTGAACCCAAGTACAGAGCAAATGTCGAACAAGTTTTGTTCTAAGTTAGTTGGGAAGGAGCCTTGTGAAGTAGAACAAATTTAGGGATACATCAGTGTCTTACTAATGATCACATTTTAGGCTCGACGAAAAAAAAAAATTAAAATGACGGCGCAGCTCAGAAGGTGTTCCAGCCTCAAAAGCTGTGTCTGTGTGTGGAACTCGCTGCATGCCCCCATGCTGGCTCAGCCTTCTCAGGCTGTTAGAAGTTCCTTTTTAAAGATGGTATCTTAGGCAGTAAGAATATAACTGATATCTTGAAAGCTCTGAGTTGCATGTAATATTTTGTAAAATTGTCCTTACACAATCAAGAAGCTGAGAAATTGGCAAATGTAAACCATCCACAGGTTCTGAGCTTGATCTTTTACCACTTGTATAACCATTTTGTTCTCCTTAAACTTCTCTTAGAAATCTGAATAGCAAGGCATCCCTTACTCTTCCATTGATAATGGACATTTCTCTCTCCTCTCTAACATCCTCCCGCTCATCTCTTCTTTAAGAAAGTGGGTCTCACCTCTCATGGCCAAGGATCACCTCGGCTCAGGGTCCCACTCCCCCAAGTGGTCTTCTCTCCTGGTTGATGCAATCCTTCCAAAATAAAAATCCATCAGTCTGGGGTTTCTGGATAGCAGGTGCAGGTGTGTGCCCCCACCTCACCAGCCACACATACAATGGCTTCCCTCTTTTGTCAAAATGAGCAACTTAACCCTTGGTCATGAACCTCCCCCATCTCTCCCAGGCACGAATCCACAATGCCCCAAATTCTCTTCCTCAGGATTAGCTCTCAGCTTTCTCTGGCATCAGTGGAGCTCTGTACAAGGGACTGACCATGACGTTTTTCTTCCATGCCTGTTTTGTGTCACAAGGATAACCATAATTTTGAAAGTGAGGTAGGAGACCACCAGGACTTATTTCCCAGTCCAGACAGGATAAAGTAAAAAAACTAGCAGGAACCAGCAGATGGCCAGGAAAGTGATCCCTGGCTACCCTCATTGCTCATTAGCATAAGACACTCCCACCAGCATCATGACAGTCCACAGGTGCCATGGCAACAACCCAGAAGCTACTGTCCCAATGACCCATGACAATGACCCAAAAGTTACCACTCCTTTCCTAGAAAGTTCTCAATAACCTGCCCCTCAGTTTACATTAACCCACCCCTTAACTTGCATGTAACTGAAAGTAGGTATAAGTACAGTTGCCAATAGCCCAGAAGTGTGGGTCTGGGTGCACCACCTATGAGTTAGCTCTGCTCTGCAAGGAGCAGCTCCCATTTAATAAAAGATTGCTGTCTAACACCACTGGTTTGCCCTTGAATCTCTTTCTGGGTGAAGCTAAGAACCCTCCTGGGCTAAGCCCTTGTTCTGGGGTTCACCTGCCCTGCAACAAAAGGAGAAAGTTGAAAGAATTCACCAGATGTAATTAAGGGAGGGTCTGGCAAGATGTCATCCATGCATCTTTTTGGAGAATCACATGCCAGAGAAAGTTTTCCAAGGATCTTCTAGTCCAGTTCCTGGCCCTCACACAGTGAGAATTTTCTAGGGCTTTGGAGATATGACCAAGGCCCAGAGAGAGGAAATGTGATAAATTTATTGTTTAATAATTCACCACGCCCAAGTTTGCTTGGCTGGTTAATGGCAGAGAATAAACGGAACCAGGTCTGATGCAAGCCTCACACCCTCCCCTCTGCCACCTTGAGAAGAGCCAGCTCAGCTCCAGTTCCAGGCACCACCTCAAGCCAACACGCTTTTTGTTTTCTGTTTTTTTTTTTTAAGGAAACAAACCACTTTTATTGACCATATTATGCTACAGAAAAAAAACCTAATAATAATAGATGTGTAGACAAGGAACAAATAAATAGTAACCAGGAGCATCACAGAGATCATTTAAATTTAAAAATATTTTCCATGATTAGGAAGAGAACCATTTCGAAGTCTGCATGTCTGGTAGAGGAAGTTCGGAGAAAGTGTTATTCTTCCTAGCCAAAACCTGTTTTACTTGCTCTTGACAAAAGGCTAAGATCTACAAGAAAAGCAATGTAGCCCTCATGCTCCAGAGCTCAACTGTGCTCCACCAATGTGTCCACAAACGTGTTGACTGCCGATCTGTCCACAACGAAGCTTTTAGGTGGTTGTTCCAGGTGGGTTGTACAGTAAAGGAGGGGAGGGGTGGATAAAATGGGTGCCGTGATGCAGCTGCTGGCTCTGGCCACACCACCTGAATCTTTCCCAGGTAATATAACCATGGCCAGTTCTGAATGGAGAACCTCCAATCCACCAACTCTGTACCATTTCTGGCCTGGGTAGAAAGTCAGAGGGCTGGGATCTTTCCAGGGGTGGCTCTCACACTCCTGAGTGTGGAAGTCTGGCCACAGATCCAAAACACACTATGCTCAACCTATTGGAAAGACGCTTTTGAGAAAAGTTTTGTCTTCCCATAAGCGAAGGTAGTCCTGTGAGCAAAGTCAGTAACATCCCCGTGATGCTCCTGCAAAGCATTCAATTCAGCAGTTGTGAGGGTACGTTCTGAAGTAAGGAACTGGGGTCAGCCACATGTGACTTGGGGCAAGGGATGTGACCTTCTTTTGCCTCAGTTTCCATTTCTGAAAACAGGAGATAACACAAGCATCAGCTGCATGAAGTCAGGCCTGGATGTGAGCCTCAGACAACCACACACACCAAGCAACAATTGACCCATCAAGAGCAATAACTAAGTCCCTGTACCAAGGCCTCTCTGTAACAAGGCCTTCAGCAAATGCAGGCTTCTTGTGGTCAGCTTCCCAAGGCAGGCACCTCATTCATCAGATGCCATGCCAAATGCCCATTTTCTGGTACAAGGGGATGTCCAGTGAATGCTGGCTGAATAGATCGTGTGATAGTCCGTGTTCATGCTGCTGATAAAGACATACCTGAGACTGGGCAATTTACAAAAGAGAGAAATTTAATGGACTCACAGTTCCATGTGTCTGGGGAGGCCTCACAATCATGGCAGGAGGTGAAAGGCATGTTTCACATGGTGGCAGACAAGAGAAGAGAGCCTGTGCAAGGGAAATCTCCCTATAAAACCATCAGATCTCATGAGACTTATTCGCTATCACAAGAACAGCACAGGAAACACCTGCCCCCATGATTCAATCACCTCCCACCAGGTCCCTCCCACGACATGTGGGAATTCAAGATGAGATTTGGATGGGGACACAGCCATGTCTCACCTGCCCTCCTGGGAGTCTGCCAGGCACAGCAGGTGCAAAGATGGAGTTTATCCCAGCAGAGATGGTAAACCCACGACACCTGGGCAGCGGCAAAGCCATCCTCAGCTACAAAGACACTTCCAATGACCTAGGATACTCATGCCAGCAAAAAGGGAATGCAGACCCCCATCCCTCACACATGAGATCCATCAGCCTGAGCCCACACAGGGAAGACACTTTCTATCTTTGACCAAGTGATGCATTGTCACACTCTCTGCAGGAAGGAGGGAAGACAGGGTGTTGCCTGGAGCACAGCAGACACTGCATCCTCATTTGCCAAATGAGTGCCCCTTAAGGATATAAAAGCCTTGGCCGAGGGGGAGGAGGGAACTACCAGAATCTCAGGGCAAACCAGAGCCCCGGGCTTCAGTGCCCTTAATTCAGGGTAATGTTGGTCCTTCTGATTGTGGTCTTTCTACAAAGGGAACTGAGAGAAACCAAGTGAATTCCACCAGAGTTCCAGGGCCTTAGGGAGACTGGCTGTGTGGGGACAGGCCTGGGCCACACTAGAAAGAAGTGTCGACAGGAGTTGAGGAGAGGGTGCCTGCATTGCGTTTCCCGAGACACCCCTCCAGCGTGAAACCTTCAGCAAATGTCTTAATATACTAGGATGGGTAAGAGAAGAAAGGAAGAGGGACAGGTGGCTAAATTCCAGCGAGGCAGGAGAAACAGGTTCTACTGCACCACGGCACTGCAGGGTGACCTCAGTTAACATGGCATTGTATATTTTCAAATAGCCACAAGAGAGGACTTCTGAATGTTTCCAACACAAACAAGTGATAAATGTTTGGGTGACAGATATACTCATTACCCTATTTGATTATTACCCATTATATATGTGTACTGAAAAATCACACTGTGCCCCTGAATATGTGCAATTATTCTATGTCAATTAAAAATAATAGTAATAAAGTCTACATACACAAGGGCCTCCTGTGAGGGGCACTTTGGGAAAGTAAAGGACTCTCCAGAGCCCAGAGCAATGGGCTGCAAGCACAGTCAGTGACCAAGGCCAACCCCGGAGCCCAGCATGATGGGCCAGAGTGGAGGCCCCACACTCTGCCAAAACCACAGGGACACGAGCCCCCAGACCCCGGCCCAGAGAGCAGGGGCCTCCCAGCTCTATGAGGGATGGAGGCCTGAGCTGTCTTTAATCAAAGAGTGGAGCCCAGAGTCTGCAGGTGTCAGAACAGGGAGTGCATGGATCCCTGCAGAGGATGGGCCCTCCCACTAGCAGACAAGAGCTGGGAGGGCAGGAATCACACTTGCGATTCACAGCTGGATTCCCAGTGCCCACCAAGCCCCTGGCCCATAATAGGTGCTCCATAAAAATTTGTTGACTAAATAAGTCACCGAACATTTCTTTCCCACTAGACTGTGAACCCCTTGAGGCCAGGGTCCATATTCCAATTCTGTATCTTCCAGGAGGAGCACATGCCCAGCTCATAACAATTGACTTAATAAATGATTATTGAATGATTGAATGAGGGTAGCCCCGTGGAGATCAGAAAGACACGTGCAGGTGTCAGGCGCCATCATGGGAGCATGCTGGTTTCCTAGGCTGCCCTCTAGCTCCCTTCTTCCCAGAGCACTGGCTTGGTCCAGCCACTCAGCTGTGGCCAGGTCCCCTTGCCCTGCCATCCACCATTCTAGCCTGCACAGCCATCACTCCCAATAGAAAGCTCAATTCCATTGCTGTTGCATTTATCTCAGTCTCTCCCGCCCCGCACTGCCCCTGTACATTGCGTCCTCCATACTTGTGATTTTCTGCACACACCGTAATGCAACAATTTTCCATTGCTCTGCGGAAGCCATTTCTTCAACCCTGTGCTCATCATCCCTTCTGGAAAGAATCACACCAGGGAAACTGTCTCCCCTTATCCAGACTCTTTCTCTGTGTAAAGACGCTGAAAGGGGCACTGCAGGGGGCAGGACTAGGGCACCCTGGTGTTCCCCAATCTCCATCAGCCCCTCTGTCACCACGGCCACTCCAGAAAACAAGTGGGGCTGAAGAAACCCGTGCATGTCTCCTATGCAGATCTCCATCAAGAGTCCACTCCTCTTCCAATCGGATTGCTCCCTCTGGGGTCCCTCCCTAGGACCCTTGAGCTCCCCATATGGCCGCCCTGTCTTACTGCATGGTCCTTCCCTGAGGACATTTGATCCTGTTTCATACTCAGTGCCTCAATGACTTACTGTTGACCTGAACACAGGTATTGACCATCTCACATCCATTCACCATCCAGCGCTGGGGCTGGGACATGTTGTTGTGTTTCCTTAAAAATAAAGCAACCGCAAGTTAGCTCACTGAAACACTCATGAGAAAATATCTATACAATGACGCTTCAATTTAACTGAAGAACCAAGATTCGCTTAGTGCCTATCAATTCGATTTTTGAAGGAACACAGATTACTACAGTAAGAGTATTTTTAAAAAACAAAATATCTGATAGTTCTGTTAGACTGATCATATTCCTAGAATGACCTGAAAATTGTCTGCTATTTCAATTCTTCCTCCAATCATGACTTTTTCCTTCATTGTGCTCATGACAAGCAAAGGTTCAAAAAGGACTGAAATGAGACACAGGTGAAGAGCCCGGACTAGCTCTGTGAATGGCAGCAACATTACTGTATCACGAACAATATCATGAATAGTGACAAAGCTTTTTCCTTTCACAATGGTGCATGTAAAACTGAATTGCGTTAGATACAAAATGGAAGTGTCTTCAGATTAATGGGACCTTGATCTCTGCGAACAGTTAAAATGCCCCAGGCAGCAGGATTTATGCTGACCAAGACTAGCCCAGGACCCCTGGCAAAACAGATTCCAAACTGGTATCTAGAAGGTGGGGGTGGTAGTAGTAGGAATAACATACTAAATCAGGAGTTAGCAAATGACAGTGTGCACATCGAATCTGGCCCTCTGTCTTTGTAAATAAAGTTTTATTGGCACACAGCCACACCCAGTCATTTGCATATTATTTATGGCTGCTTTCACACCACAATGGCATAGTTGAGTAGTTGCAACAGAGACCATATGGCCTGCAAAGCTGAAGATATTTACCATCTGGTCCTTTTCAGAAAAAGTTTGCCAACCCTGGTGCTAAATGAATAAACTGAGAATTATATTTATAGCGCACTGCCAATGCACAGGATGTGCACTGAGTTCCTTCCATTCCTCAGCTCAACTCATCTTTTCAATAACCGTGATGGTAGGAGCTACTATTGTCCACATCTCACACATGAGGAAACTGAGGTTCTGAGGAAGTGACTGGCCTAGGTTCCAATGGCAAATGGGCAGGAGAGCTGGGATGGGGTCCAAGCTAAGTGCAACTTCAGCCCTGTGCACGCTTTTGGTCCAGGTCCATTGCGCACACAGATCCTCCCTCCTGGAACAGCCTCCATCATCTCAGCTGCATTTGCAGAGTGGCAACTCCTCTGCTATGTTCAGCCCTCCTCCACCAAGCCACCCTTCAGAATTCAATGTGATTCCTCGGCACAACAGTCAAATCACCGTGTGGTACCCTCTCAGGGTCTCCGTGAGAACAAAGCAAGACTGAAAGTATCCTTCCTGATGCCCTGAACATCTAGGAGCTTCTGCTGACTTACGCATCATTCACTTAACACATATTTGCTGAGTGCCTTGGTCCCTGCCCTGAATGTGCTCACAGTGAAGTGGGGAAGGTGTTTGTCACATGTCTAATAGAAGAGTGTGCAGGAAGGGGAGTCAGAAGGAGAGACCAAGTCTAAAAGGCTTCACAAGGTGGTCAAGATGGCAGGGCATGAGCTGGCCTTGGGCTGGCCCTTCTCTCTGAAGGACAGGCATTTCTAGATGTGCAGTCTTCACACCATTGCAGATGCTGTCACAAGCTCAGTGACCTTAATTAGCAAGGGAGATAATAGGAAGGGAGGGAACGTACCAGGGGTAGATAATCTTCTAGTCCTAGCACTCTCAGATTTTTCAAGTCTACATGCAGCTCATAGGATGTTTCTGCCTAAAGAAATATGTTGACTTCAAATAAGGTATTTCCTGCCTTTGCCTACTAAAAGAAAATGCAGAACTTTTCTTTTTAATTAAACACTTGATTTCTACTCTGTATTGCAAACTCTCGTTAAGAAAATAATAGTCTGGAACAGAGCTGTCATTTCCACAACACAGAAATAATTGCAGACAATCTGCAAAAATAAAACTTCAGTATGGAGTTATGTTGTTGAAACACCTAATGTAATTTAGCTTATATGCTGTTCCTTCCCTCTCTCCTTCCCTCCGTCCCTCCCTCCTCCCTTCTTCCCTTTTTTCCTTCTTTCCTTCTATGGAGAAGTTAGCAGTCAGGAAGTCTACATGCTCTGCATAGGAACAGAGGCAGTCTGTTGGCCTGAGAGCAGCGCGGGCCCCAGGTAAAAGAAGAACAAGGAATAATAAAAGGGTATGTATGGTAGACACGGACGTTGAACATGGGATTCATGTCAGCACGGACACCTTCCTAGTTATACCAGGCTCAGACTGTTTCTCAGATCTGCTCTATCCCCTAGTACAGAGGCCAGGGCTGAATATGAAAGGGGAACCAGAGAGGGAATGAATGCTGTTTCTGTGAATAATCTACAAAGTGTCCAAGTCATGCCTCAGTGGTCCTTATGCTGACCACGGAGAAGATGACCAACACAGCAGACACTCAGGCCTGGGAATCATGCCCATTCTCAAAACCCCCTCCAGAACCCCTGGGCTGTGACTTCACAGCCAGGCCAGCAAGGCTGACAGAGGAGCAACACTCCAGCCCCACCGAGGTGGGGCCACTCGGGCCGTGCGCTGGCCCTGCCCTGACTGCCTGCTGGTCCCTGTCAGGAGGTGAGAGGGAGAGGCCTCCCTCGGAGAGCTCTTCCGGCCCCCTGAGCCTCTCCTCTGCTTTCCCTACTGGCCTGGTGTCTGCGATTAGGTCTGGAGAGGGGCTGGGAAAGGCTGCCTCTGAGTGTAGCCTGCTGGGGGGATCCTGCCTCCAGTCCTATCATGGGCCAGTGTGTCCACACTGAAGCCTGCCCAGGGGACGCCTATCCTGGTGGAGCCTGGCTGTGATGTTTTTTCTCCTCCGTAACCACAAAAAAAGTCTCTCTGTTGCAGGCATTGCGCTCCTCAGGCTGGGGGTGGCTGCTGAGGCCTAGGTGCTCTGGGCAGAGCCGGGGAACAAGCCTTGGCCCAGCACAGGTGTGGACCAGGTGACTACCGCAGCTGAAGAAGGGGAGCTGGGAACAACAAGCTCCAAATGCACTTCTTGGTAAGTGGGTACATCTCAGGGCCAGACGCCCCCGTGTCAACACTGGGTGGCCCTGTACTTAGGCATGGTGGTGCTTGTCAGCCAGCTTCCATCCAGGTGGGTGGCCAGATGTGGCAACGGACACTGAAGCCCCCAGGCTGACACATTGTCCCTGAGGACGGGCACTGAGCCAGGAGGTAGTAGACGGCGTGAGCCGGGGCTCCGCCCGGTGAGGTGCTGAGTGGGCAGGTGATGTCGGGCTGCCAGCACTGGGAAGAACTGGCCTGCACCTGCTCCTCTAAATTCTGTCAAGCCCCTCAGGTGGCTTGGGCAGTGCCATCCAGGCCACCTCAGACACAATTCCATTCCTGTGCAGAGCTAACAGCCGCCACGTGAAGTCACCATCATCACTGCCGACGGCATAACCTGCACCAGAATGCGACCCACAGCACCTCGTGTTGTTCAGACTTGCCCAGGAAATGTAACTTCCCACAAACATCCGAATGAGGAAGGAGCCCCTCCCACCATGGCCCGAGAGGGTTTCAGAGCGAGTGGGGCATTCAGTCCCTCATGGGGACCTGGTGTCCTCAGGTCTCGCCTCCTGCCACCCTTGTGCCTGTGTGTTCCCGGGCTCCTGGAACTTGTGAAAATGCTGAACGGCAACTCCACCAAATTCTCTCCAGCCCGTTATGAACGTGGGATCTCAAGTGCTCGCCACTGATTAGGCAACATTATTTCTATTATCCTACTGGGCTTCACATGAGGAGTGGAGGCTCTCGCCTTGATTGGAAACTAGCAGACACCAGGAGAATCTGCTGATTGCTAATGAGAAGCTGAGGTTTTGTTGATACCATCTGGGACCCTCTTGCTGTGGGTTGAGATTAGGATGAGGAGCTCTACATAACACACCATATTAAGCAGGCAGTGACTCTGTTATGGGCTCAGTATAACTTTTCATGTCTGCTGTACGCCAAGAGCTTAGCCCGAAACACCTTTTTCCAGAATATGAAACATAATATCTCCGTGCTCATTGCATTATTTAAAAAGGGGCAATGTGGTTCATAACTTTACATTTATTGCATACTTTTAAGCCACTTGACCCATATAAATATTGCTATAGAGTTGCCCTCAGTTATTAAATTCTTATTGCTTATAAAAGGGGCAACAGGAAGTATATCACCTACAGTCTAAGGAGTGGGGAGGGCTGTGCAGGCCTGGGGAGGCCAGGCAGGGGTGTGTCTGCGGTGTGTGGAGAGCAAATGGGCTTCAACTCTGCTCTCTGCTTTCAAGCATGGGTTTTATTATTATTATTATTATATTTTATTTTTCTTCCTAGTTGTAGGCAGCAGCCTGTTTTACTTTAGCTCAAAGAAAATTATGTGTTGACATGGCAAGGGACATTTTGCCTTTCTACTAATTAAAATGGAACCCCACTCTTAGAAGACATTGGTTGAAAGAATTTTTTTTTTTTATTTCGGCAGCACAGCTGAGACCAGATAAAAACAGGGCATCAACATTTATCAGGGTTCAAAGTCGAGTCTCCTCACTGTGAAAGGGAAGCAAACTGTGTCTTCATTGTCAGTCTTGTATTCTCATTAGCGCTGTCTCCCTTGTTCTCCTGATCCTCCCAGGACACTTGGGGGCTCAGGCCACGCCGGGCACACCTGCCCCAGTCCGGAGGCGTGCACCGCTCACTGGTGCCTTCGGAGCTTCTCTCCTGCTGTGCACTTTTGGGAAATGACAGAATGACCATAAGCACTTTAAGACACCTCAAAGCCTCTCTACAGCAGTTTCCAAAAAGCAAGTTCCCTTGAATGCCAGTGTGTGGCCCTTCTGGGCTAGCTCCCCATCTGGAGGACATGGCGTAGCGAGAGTGCATTTGATCATCTCCAGCACACAGAGTAGAGGTGGAGAGACATGGGGTCCGAAGCTGTTATGAAACAGGAATTTTTTTTTATCCGTAGTAAGAATCCCTTCTGCCCTGATCTACAGTAGAACTCCCAGGGGCAGGGGGAGGAGGATGCTTTGCACACTAACGTTAGCCCTTCCCATACACAGGACAGCCCTGGCAATGCATTCACATGGGCGATTTTACTTACCTTGCTTAGGGCAGAGTCTTTAAACCTAGAGGTTACTGCTGTCAACATAGGACCTTTTTCCTCCTGTCACTGTTTTCCAAGATGAAGGGGAAGATTTCCCTTAGCCTACAGCATTCAGCATGCAAACCCCTCCACCTCCACATTGTGAAACCACAGAAATCATGAAGCCAGCCTGCGACCTTCCAGTTCAGTGACAGGACAGCAATCCCTTGAGCAGTGGACGCCTCCTCTGATATTTGGAAAAGTGTCATGTTTTCTTTACAGAGAAAACTGTCAGGTTGTTGTTGGCATAAAATACAACACTTCCTGGGTTGTGATGTCCTCGTTTGCTACAAAATGTCACCTGGGCACATGACATGTTTTCATTTTGCTCACAGCAACTCTCTACTTAAGATATTCAAATGTTGCAAAGAGAAAGGCTGGCTCTACACTTGGGTCGGCCCTCTTCACAGTTACAGGCATTTGACTTCCTGGACAAGGAGCACTGTTTGCCGGCCAAGAGGGCTCGTGTGATGGTGCAGCCCACTTGTTTTGAGTGGATGAAAAACACTCTGCAAATACATGCTTACCCTATTGATGAGCTCTTTAGAAAGCCCCTAGAACAAAGACACGCAATTACTGGCCACAGCTGGCCGTGCTGTTTTAAAAGAAAAAAAGGATGTAATGTGAATAGCATGAAAAAGGCCACCACCAGCCACACCTAGCATTGGCTGTGGTTCTTGAAAGCGGACAGACTGCTCAAGTTCGCTGGTTACCTGTGCATGCTACCTACAACACATCCATGTATCCAGCCGCTGCACTGCGGTCAACCTTAAGCTCCCATCCTGGATAACACTTATTTGTAAATTCCTGTCTGTTTTGTTTGTTGTTGTGGTTCCATTTCTGGGTACTCTTCTTGGAAGCACACTGCAGGATTTATACTTAATAAATGGTGAGTGATTTAAGAGACATTAGAAGAAAGCTTGAAGAAATACAGTATCCATGTTATTTTTTTCTTTTTGCTCCTTTGAAGACCTAAAATAGGAAAAATCTGTCCCCCTTTAAGTCTTATGTCCTGACAGAAGTGCAGACATCTAAATAACGTCTTTTTTTTTTTCTGTTGTAAATTTGGCACATAAAATAAAAGCAAAATATAAGCAGTCTCAAGAAGGGATCTGCAAAATTCCATTGAATACCTAAACGTGGTGCTGATCAGTAGAATCCCCTGCGAGGAGATCCTGTCCAGCCCTGCTGTGGCTCTCAAGCGTTTGGTTAAAGGAGCAGGTAGGAATCCTATCCTCAGGATGACAAACGCAAGAAAAATCGAGCTCCAGTGACCCTCTGGTTGCTCTGGTACTTTTGCACTAGGGGTTGGAGTCAAGTGAAAAATAGAAATAAAACAATTGCCCAACCATCAGGGAGTGTTTTCAGTCACGGTGAAAAATACAATCTCATCTTGAGCTGACAATGCCGGTCACCGAGCTCCCAGCGTGCAGACGGACGGATAGAGGCCAGAACCGAACGACAAACGACGCTGGCTCAGAAGGGTGTTCTGCTTCCTTTTTAACAGTTTGGATGATTTGAAAACTATGTCATGCAAACCAAAGAGCAGATTCCTTAACTGCCTTCAACTATGCCCCCATGTGCTGGGAACGCAGCTGGAAGACCGTGGCTCTGTGGTTAGGGCAGAATTTGAGTCATTGTCTCCTTTTCTTGAATTCTTTGTGCCAAAGAATGAAAAAATACAGAACCTGTTATCACGGCTTTCCTAGGAATCGGAAATTAATTTCTCGCATTTATATGCATACAGTTGTAACTCTGGACACCAGCCCTTTAAAGACCCTGACTCTGGATTCTGATAACTAGACACTTCTGGCATATTTCCATCAAACAGAAATTAGGGAGCACACAGAAATACGGCCTGTTTATCAGGACTTGCGTTAAGTTTTTGTTTGTTGGTTGTTCTTTTTGTTTTGTGTTGCCTTTTCTCCTTTGGTGCCCAAATAAAACTACTTCACCTGCAACCACACAGCCAGTCAGGCCAGATGCTCGCTGCCTCCTTACAAGACCACACTCCAGAAATGGTACAGAGAATTGTACCTCTGACCTGCAGAGTGGCTGCGGCGACACTGCATATTTCAATGTCGTTACAGCAGTGATAAGACAGCAGAGAGCACTGCTCAGCTCCGGGCCCAGTCAGAGGTAATTCCAGGCATTTGCTGATGGCCTGCACAATTTAAGGGGCGCTTTTTACTGTGATTGCCAGGAAGGTGCCGAGGATTACAAAATCCACTGCAGACACCTGACATAGTACAGGGCATTTGCCACTGCACACAGATACCATTTCCAGAGTGGATTCCACATTTAATCTATTTTTTAAAGTCAGAGGTGATTTGAATAGGAAAACTCAAAAGGAACTGTATGAATACACCCCTCTCAAAAAATGGAGAAATTTTTCTGGGGGAAAAAAATCCTCCCCTTTCCATCTCACTTGGAATTGAACTTTGGACAGCCTTTGGCAGCCTTGCATGAAAAGATTCATGTTCTGTCCTGGTGGACATTATCAACGGTCAATAATGCTCATAGCAAAAAATACACCTGGCTCCGATTCTTGCCCAGAAGATATTCTTCAGAAGGACAACAATGCACATTATCCAAAGTAGGTGTTTTCACTTAAAACTATGAGCAATCTTCCCCTATTGCATTACAGCAATCTGACAATTTCTAACGCAGAGCAAGGACAGATGCTTCCCAGCTATGTTGATATTACACTTAGCTGGCTGTTGTACCCATGTAACTCACTCCATACTTAAGAAAAAGATTGCAGGGAAAAATTAACATTTTTTTTTTTTCCTTGAACATTTAAGGCAAGCCCTTCTAATGGTAGAACTTTATTTTCTTCCTCATAGTAATATATAGTACTGAAATTCCAAGGGTTTCTGGTGCATTTCAACTGTCACCTCAAGTCAAAACCATACAGTTCAGCTATAAAAGAATATAATAAATTTAACCTGACCTAACTGGGGATTTTTAAGCAGCCAATTTTTGTTTAATTGTGTATCTATGAGCTCCATATTCCCACATATAAACGTGTGTGTGTGTGTGTGTGTGTGTTTCTGTGTCTTGCCTGGTTCTTTCTTGTGTTCAAACTTGTGTACATACATGAAATTATCTCTGCCTAAGTACTTTCAAAGATGTTAACGTGACATGCCCCTATGGAAGAAAATGCAATTCCAGGGAAACTTTATTTTAACCTAGCCTCTTATCTCCTGAATTTTCGCTGCCATCCTGTCTTGGGTGACTACTGTAGGAGCCGGCCACAGGGAATCTTCCTCTCCAGGAAATGTCTATGGAATGCGCCTGGGCACTCCGGCCCCAGCCCAGCCCTCTCGCTATTTAGCGCTTAAGGGGCTGATATTTTATACCCCCGAAGCAAACTTCCGCACTCCAATTCAGATGTAATCAATGTTTTTGTTTTGCAGCCTTTGTAGATTGAGTCTTTGTTAGGCGAGCACGTCTTGTTTCCCCAACACCCGAGGAAATCCCCGGCATCAGAGTGCCCCCAAAAGGCAGCCCGGGAAATGAGCAGGGGCGCGCTGACCTTTAGCGAGACAGCGAAGGTTATGCACATAACATTTGCTTGTTTACTTTGCAAAATAAGCAACGAGTTGGAAACTCCGAGTTTCGCCTGCGCCTCCGCGCACTTAAAAAACAACAACAGGAACCCGAGGCTGCCGGTCTTTCCAGCTCCCGCGCGCGGAGCCTGTTATCTGCTTTGCTCTGTATCTATCCTGATGCAACTTTAATAACGTTAGCCAAGACTGCTCAGAAAATCACAGCTGTAGCTGGAGGCAAAAGAAAAAAAAAAGGAAAAAATCCGCTAAAACGAGGTCCTTCTCTCCAGCCTCACCTAGGAGCCGGGTCACGCCGGCCTGCACGGGGGCAGGGGCCACCCGATCGATGGCCGCAGCGGGCTGATGGCCACTGGTCGTTTTGATGGATACGACTGTAAAAAAAAAGTCCAGATTGGTTCACAGTGGACCTCAAACCATGTCAGCTAAAACCAAAGAGACAAAAAAGTGACAGCTGTGGAGAGCGCACTGCAGGCAGTCAACGGCGCCTGTGATTTATTGTTCCATCTGCCTCGCCGCTGTGAGGACAAGTTCCCCCTGATTTGGTTAAAATGAAAAGGACCTTAGAGAGCGCAACGTGGGTTTTGAAAATGTGCAGAAACTATTTTTTTTAATTTCCTGATTTATGTCCCTTTCCCCTTTCAGAAAGTCTGTCCCGCTCGGGAGCTCGGCAGGAGTGAGGGTTTCCGCGCCTCCAGCCCTAGGCCTGCCGGATTTGGGGGGGCTCAGGGGTGCAGCGTCCCCATCCCACCAGGGCGCACTGCGCAGCGCTGCGGGGGGAGGCAGCCTTGGGGCGCCCCGGCGCCGGCTCCTAGCGGGCATCGTGAGCTGGGGGCCCAGGGAGCCGACCCCCAAAGTTACGGCAGGGCGCAGGCTCCTCGGATGGGGGCCGGCTGGGGGACCGAGCGCCCCGGTCTGGGTTCTCCTGGCTGCGCCCTCCCCAGCCCGCCCAGACCCGTCATTCCCTGGAAGTTCAGCCTCCTGCTCTCGGATTCTAATAAAAGTTTTATGCCGGTCAGCACATTTTCAGCCAATTTCCCATGAAGAGGCCTGTTGGTTGCGGTGGCGCGTGGAAAGTTCTGCGCTCTCCTGCCTTGGCCGGGGCCTCTGGAGCCCTGACCAGGGGCAAGCACTTCCTGGCTGGACGTTTTAGGCCTCGCAGCTCCAACCTGGTGTCAAAAGCTGGCCTGTCTTCTGTCTCAGGATGTTGGTTTTACCTCTCAAGTGTTTCCTGAATTTGTGAAAATTCTTTTTCTAGCCGCTTGTCCATAGTGGCTTAATGCTCAAAAAAAATATTTACTTTTTTTTTTTTGAGATAGATAAAAGGGGGGAGAATGGAGGTGGGGGGTACTGAGAAAGGCAGAGGGGCGGAGAAAGAGCAGGGCTTGGCGCTACTGTGGAGCTGGGGCGGTCCCTGGGGACCAGTTCTACTTTTGAGCGTGTTCCTGTCAGGCAGGGGTCAACATCTTTTACCTCTTTTTTCCATTATTCAAAATAAGTATTGATGTTATGTTTTAGCTATTTAAAAGCCAGCTGCCTTGCTCATTTCAGATACTTTTCCTGGTATGATTGTATGTGGTAATAGCTGGTCTGTGTATCGTCTTTCACAAAATCTAGCCTTTCAGAGCCTCAGTCTTCAAATGATATCAATCAAAATTTATGCAATTCAAAATCCATATGTATAGAGTCCCAGTTCACCTCATTTAATGATAATAGTAAACCACATGTTGTGTACATGTCTAAAACACTTTTCTCGCTCTTGACTGTGGTAACCCTAGGGGCACCCTCCTCTGCACAGCTTGCCCAAGTGAACCGCATAATACATTGATTAATACCTGGCAACAGCGGAAATCTTGAATAATAAAATAGTGAACGATGTAAATGCAAACTAATAAAACATGGGGAGCGTCGATAATATTTGAAGATGTATGTTAATATAAACGACCCAGGAAAACCTGAGAGGTGGTGGAGGCCAGTTAATCTGGATATACGGAATTGGCTCTTATTAACCGTCTTAACGTCTATCTTCGCTCAAAATAGGCGTAATGAAGTGGGGAAAAGAAGCGATTTGGCCGAGCCTGGCTGCTCTTTTCAGGAGGAGTTAAGGGGAGGAGACCTCTGCCCCTCACCCCAGCCAGGCCAGCTTCAGAGGCAGGGTTGTTGCATCTGCCCTTGTTCTTGAGCAGAGGGTTGGGGTAGGGGAAGGGGAAGGAAGAAGAGGACCACCATGGAATCAGTTCATCATTGTAATACCTTAATCCTAGGTGGGAAAAATTAAAGTGGGATTTTAGAGAGTTCGTTTGCATTAGCTTTGAGACCTGGTCAACATAATGCTCGAGGTGTTTTCAAGAAATGGCTGAAAAGTAGGTGGTTCAATAAGACATGAATGAGTTCACTGGGCTTGGGGTTACCTTCTGATAGGCGTGTTAGACTCATGCGCAGACTTTATCACCAGGCAGATGAGGGTGCTCTTAGAATGATGAAATCCTTCCTATGATCTGTTTTTATCAAAAGCAAAATTGGTATCCGTTCCTCCTTGCACAATAGCATTTGCCTCTGACAGGATGCATTATTTACTTCGGGTTTAATATACATTACAAGTAAGATTTGCTTTCATAGAAAAGCATTAAACATTTGGCAAAGGGAGAGCTGAACATTTTCCTTAATTTGTTTTGGCAAATCTGAAAAATAGAGGTCGTTACACACATTTCTCCATTCCAGAAGCATAACTAGAAACAAAATATTTTAAGAACATCAAGATTATAATTAAAAATACAACAGTTTTAGGACCCAGAAGGCATGAGGCAGTGAGTGTCACTCTCTGCTGCAGCTCCCATGGAGTGGCTTCTAGAAGGAGTAGAAAATTAGAGGTGCAGGCTCTGCAAGCATTTTTTTTTTTTGAAATTCTTAAAAACACAAACTAACACCAATTATTCAACATCAGACTAAATTAGTTTATTTTTTCCCCAAAAACAAGCCTTTGTGAAGCACCTATGTGTATGTTCACATTTCTGTCATATGATATTTTGCGTTTACATGAACATTCATACTGAAAAATTAAGCATGCTTTTGTTTTGATTAACTGCAATCGGTTCCTAAAACCACAAGGTGAAAATGCAGCTTGCGCCAGCCACATCTGTGTCTTCCTCTTCTGCCCTCCAAATGAGCCACGCCGAGGCAGGGAAGCTGTTGACAAATTAATACTTTAAGAAAATAAACTATGGTCATGTTCAACATAGAGCAACTTTATCCTGATTAATTTGTGTTGGAGGCTCTCCAGCCCCCATTGACAAAGCCCCGCAGTTTGTACAAATGTAATTTCCTAATATTTACATGAGGAAAGCCTCAGCAGTTAAGCTTTGCCTCCAGTGTGAGTTTGTGGTTTGTAAAAAGACAATAAAAATACAGAGAGGTAATTGTAAGCACATTTGAAAAAGAAAGGAAAAAAGAAAGGATTTTTTTTTTCTATCCTGCTCTTTGCATAGCCCTGTAAAAATGGGCTGTGTGTGCACACTCAGGAAGGGAAGCCAGCGTTCAGCTGGCGAAGTTTTAAGTAATGTAACACCAAATACTTAATAATGTATCCCTGCAACTGAATACAGCTAACGAGCCCGCAGAACACCCACGGTTGCTCCTAACATGTATCTTTTGCATCCTGCCATAATTCATCTTTGTCCATCTACATGGTCTTGTCATTTTATGCCTTTATTTATATCGAATGTGAGGCGCTTGTATGACTATCTGATTGAATAAATATGAAAAAAGAAAAATGCAGTTGGAATGTGTTGCTTTGTTCTGAGAATATTAAAAAAAATAACCTTTAGTTTTAATGAGATTTTCTCCATCAGTTTACACAATTTTCCAGATGCAAAATGAGCTTTTGGCTGTAAAATATTTTATCACATTGTCTTACACAATAAAGATTAGATGTTTTCTCTCTCTCAACTGCGCTGCAATTATTTTTTAGTGTTTGCAAATCATAATATCATTTAAAAACCATATTTTATACCTCATCTAAAATACTTTTATAGCAGTATGATGAAAAAAATAACATCTATTTAACTACTCTTTTTAAGTGGCTGTTATGTGCTTTAGTATAATTTCCCAGGAAAAGGCATAGCTAAAAAGCTTAGCCTTCCTTGAAAACAAATCTCCCAAGCAACATCTTTGCAAAAATCCCCAGAATTTAATTCCCCGGACTAGAAAGCCCAGAGTGCCAGAATGTAAAAATAGTAGCCCTGTCATTTCACATTCATTAAGTGTGAAACTCAGAAATTAATAATGTAAAAATATGCTTTTTAATTAGTCTTACATTCTGCCCAATGTACTTAAATGGGATCAGCGGCTCCCTAATGATTTTTTTCTTAATAAAGTATTAGCCAGTGATGCACTGAGGTTGACAGGTATGATAAACTGGAAAGTACTTTTGGAGGCGTATGAATGATACCAAAATAGTACTCGCCCATTTAAATGTAATTAACATCAGGGAGCAATATTGCAAGAGAAGCCTGCAAGATTTTTATTTCAGGGTTTTTTTTTCATTTCTTATTTTATGAGTAGTTTGATGATTGCAGCAGTGATTTTATAATTTAATTACCTTTGCTGAAAGCTAAGCTTCGACTAATAGCAGGTCAACAGGATCATAAAGCAGCCTTCAAAAATATTAAAAAGAAAGTAAATCCCTTTCAGTGGGCTCTGCAAGAATTCTGTGTGTGTTTACATATAGAGAGATACAGATCTGCAGAGAGAGGGACACAGTAGTTCCCCTGTATCCAGGGTTTCACTTTGCACAATTTCAGTTACCTAAGGTCAACCGCAGTCTAAAAATGCAAATGGAAAATTCCAGAAATAAACAATTCGTAAGTTTAAATTGTGCCCCATTCTGAGTAGCGTGATAAAGTCTCTTGCCATCCTGCTCCGTCCCTCTCTGGACATGAATCATTCTTTGGTCCAGCGTACTAAGCTTATTTATGCTCCCTGCCCACTTGTCACTTAGTAGCTGTCTGGGTTATCAGATTGAAAAAAAACACAGCATGTATGGAGTTCTGTACTGTCCACAGTTTCAGGCACCCACTAGGGGTCTTGGAAGCAAACCCTTCAGTTAAGGGGGAAGACTCCTGTGTGTAGATCTAGATAGACGAGGATGTGTAGATGCATAGACGCAGCCTTCCTGAGCATGTGTTAGTTCACGAAAGGTTCCACGTGGGGTGATAAGGACCATCGGGAAGGAAGCCTGGTCACTTGTCCTCTGGAAAGACTTGATGGCAGGAAATCTTAAACATTCAAATTTGGGAAAAGGCAAAAGAAGCCCTGAAAAGGGCATTTGATCAGGGCATAAATATGAAAAATCATTGCTGAGTAAGAGACTCGAGTCAACTGTCATCTGATTACCCTCTAATGCAGTCTCCTGAAGACAGCAGCAACTTCGAATGGCTTTACTATTCTAAGTCACCAATAATAAATGGAAAATAGATTTCTTAAAACGTTAGCATGCTGACTGTCAGCATTGTTTATTCAAGGACTTCCCCTCGGATCTCTGAGTAGCAGAGTCCCAAATGACGGTCCCTTTCAACTCAGTCAACAAGAAAAGAGTGACAGGACATATAATATATGACAAAACCCTAGGGAGTCTTGAGTTTGTCCCTTACCAAGAGGGTGGGCTACATGGCCAGGTTCTGCAGCCCTTTTGGGAGAACTCCTGGAAGCCAGCGGGAGGCTGGAAGCTCATGAGACACCTGTCTGATAGACATTCCTGGGTGGCCATAGACTCATCCCAGCAGCTGAAGGACCAGCCTGAAGACCACCCCACTCATGCTCCTGATGCCTGGTCCATCTGCCCATGGAGCTAATACAGCCCCAGGACTTTCTTTTTTAACTAGCCTCAAGAATAAAGAGGTAGCAGAGCCATGACTTATTATTTATTGGGAATGTTAACAGCCTTTGTTGAGATCTCATAATACCTGTGTGTTCATGTGGTCAAGAAGCAACTTGGAACCTGAGGTCCATCAGTTGTCCACCTCTGTGTGGAGTTCAGCTCCTGTCCCTACCTGCTAACAAGGTAACAAGCCTGATTTATTCTGAATTTGCAACTCCCCTCATTTAACTGTTTCTTCCCGTGCACTGATATATTTTCACCAGTTTGCAACACTGACGGAAATCCCTTAAAGAGAAGATGCACGAGCTACGTTAGGAAAATGTTTGATTGCTTGATCATGAGATGTGCTTTCTGTATTTTACACAACCTTTACCTATTATCAATCATTTCTTTATTAGAAAGAAAAAGGGAAAGATTGTATCCAGAATACAAATTTTCATACTTTCTTAAAATTCAGCTGAACAAAATCCCAACTAGAAGCTCCCTAAGAGAAGGGTCGTGTTTTCCTTGCTCGGGGGGGCATCCCCAGCTGCTAGAATCCTGCCCAGGGCACATGCGCAAAATGAATGTGAATGAGTGAAAGAATGTCAGATATGACGTTTCCTCCGCGTGCCAGAGCCTCAGTGTCAGCTCAGATCCAGTCAAAACCTTGAGAGCTGCGTTTTTCTTAGTTCTTTTCTGACATAAAATGGAAATGCATTCTTCAGCTTTTCAGCCTATTGCACAAAATACCTGAAAAGTCATTACCACAATAAAGCTGCAAAAAAGCCAAGCACTGGAGGCATCATGGGAGTGGAACCAGTCTTTATCACCTTTAACCACACAAGACATCTGTTCCTCAACCCATGGGTGGAAACCCAGCCTTCGCCTCTGATGCTGCCAGGCTGGGTGTTTCATTATTGGCTTGTTTCTGATGATTGGCAATCCATTTACCTAAAAGCATAGCTAATAACCATAGATTTGTCTACTGCAGAACAGATTATTTTTCTGTTACTATGTTACAGAATTTATCCTTGCTGGCGATTCATTCTACTTTTGTTGGAGAGACATACCAAAATGTTAACTAACTTCTTGACCAGTGATAATTTTAATTATATTCATTTTTACGAAGAATTATGCCAAAATAAACATATACACTTGTTTATATGTTCTTAAATAAAATAGATTTCAAAAAAGTGATTTTTTTTTTTTGAGACAGAGTCTCACTCTGTCGCCCAGGCTGGGGTGCAGTGGCACAATCTCAGCTCACTGCAAGCTCCGCTTCCCAGGTTCAAGCCATTCTCCCGCCTCAGCCTCCCAAGTAGCTAGGACTACAGGCGCCCACCACCACGCCCAGCTAATTTTTTGTATTTTTAGTAGAGACGGGGTTTCACCGTGTTAGCCAGGATGGTCTCGATCTCCTGACCTCATGATCCGCCCACCTCAGCCTCCCAAAGTGTTGGGGGATTACAGGCGTGAGCCACTGTGCCTGGCCTAAAAGTGATTTTAATAACCTGGGACTTTAATAAAATCTCACTGAACTTGAACATTTTTTGAGATTTCTAGGGGTGCTACACGATTAAAATAGACTTCTTGTATGAAATTGCATTCTACACAAAAACAAAACCAATTAAAACTGAGTGAAAACCGCTTCTGAACAAGCCAGCATAATATTCAAGAGCCAGTCTTCAAGATATGATCACGCCCAGCCCGATAGATTCTATTTATTGAATGCTGTTCATGACATCATTTGCAAATGAGGAAGATGAGGCCCAGAGAGTCCCAGGCGGGGACTTACCCGAAGCTATGCCCCATCTAAAGAATGCTCAAGGAGGCAACACTTGACACAGACCAGGGAGTTTTCAGAGGTCATGGGGCTTCACTCCACTGCCCTGAATCCTCCCTGAGGATGATGGTGTGGCCTACTGACATCACACCTGTGGTGTTCCTACCTCTCTGGGTCCCGACATACAGATACCTTTGAATGTTATGGTTTGGGAAACACAGGTAGTCACCCCCACCTGTCAAGCATATTTGGGGATCATCACATGTCACATGAGGACTGTATGGGCCATCATTCAGACAATGAAAGTTATAAACTATGTCAAGGTCAACCCAGGTTGTTTCTATTGACTTAATTGCACATTTGATTAAGACATGCTTACAAATAAATAGTAGCTATTACCAAAAAGTTTCACATAAAAATAATATAAGATTGTATCTCAGTGTCCCCTTAGTTTCTTTGCCCTCCCTCATTTTCTTCCTTCTTTCCTTCACTCATTCCTTTCTCTCTTTACTGTCTTCCTTCCTTTTTTTCTTCCTTTCCTCCTTTCTTCTTGTCCTTTCTTTCTAAGTCCCAAACCCAGATGTGAAATCAAGGTGTCTTTCTGTCTGTCTTACTTCATTCTTCCTCTTGGAAAATATGACTTAGGCCATTCCCTTCAGGGGAGTTTAATTTATTTCCTGAATGAAGGGAACTTACAGGTGGAGTGTCACCTATGGAGAGACAACCAGCGTCTCTCATACCACCAGGAAGATCCTGGCAGCCAGCCTACCGTTTTCTGGAAACTTTAGGTTCAAACTGTGGTCAACCCAGGTCCTTGCAGGGCTGAACAGTCCATGAGTCACAGAGGGCTGTTGACATGCCCATCTCCTCCCATGACAGACCTAGTGGGCTTTGGGGTGCCCTGATCCCAGACCCACCAAGAGAGCAGCTCCAGGCAGACAGGAGGTCCACACTGCTTGCCTGGCCTCCCCTCCAAGGCCACTCCACTTACCAAGGGGTGACAGTCCCAGAGCACCCCTCCTCTGTTTGTGGATCCACAAAGGTTTCCAGTTTGCTTAAGTGTGAAATGAAATCAGAGACATTAATGGAGAGTTACAGACAAATCACTGAACACTAAAGGAAGCAGCAGTAGCACACACCAGGAAAGTCAAAAGACCTGGTTCTAAGGGACACGTGAGTCCCAACCCTGGGACAAGGGAGCAGAGGACATCATACTGGGGATGTGCTTCCTTCCCGGAAGGACGGGCAACAGCTCCCACGACAGGCTTTCTTAATGGCCAATCCATGCACTGGCATTTGTGCAGGAGCCGGAGGGACTACTTGTTTACTGATTGGATGAAAGAACACGCTGCAGGGTTAGGAACACAGGACCAAGAGAGACCTGGGAAATCCAAGGGACATGAGTGAAATACAAACTGTGGCAAATGGGCCAGGTGCAGGAATTCCAAGGATCCAATTACTCCGAAGTTTTCTGCAGTCCCAAGAAAACTGGAGAGCACAGGACAAAGACACGGCCTGGCGATGGAGGATCCTTGTCCAGAGCCTCCCTTGGCTCCAGCCAAAGTGAGTGCCCGCAGCCCTACTGCCGGCCCTGGAACCTGCCTCGTCCCGTTCCAGTCTACTCTCAACAAGGAAAGGAGAAGCTCTCCCTGGCACCATATTTAGGAACAGATCTGAATTTCCAATGGAAACACAATTTGGATATGCATGATGACATTCAATTGAGGAAAGAACAAACCTGTCCATCATTAGGTTTTGTAAACGTCCAAACAGTGAAGTGATGGGTGGAAGATGTGCAATTGGTTCATTTAGGAATTTAGGAAGCCTTAATGTTTATCATAGATTAATACACAGATCGTGTGTGTGTGTGTGTGTGTTTGTGTGTGTGGTGTGTAGACTATGTTTACTGTCTTTAGTAATCAGCTGAAACTGTTATGAAAAAAATTTCCTCCCACAGCTATGTTTCGGCAGTGAACATTCTTAGTCCTGAATCTCACCCCCTCCACATTGTTTCCAAAGTATATTCGTCCATCTAGCATGAAGAGTATAGTTTCAAGAACCCCTCTTCAAACATGAGACTCAGGGCACACAGGGTTTGAGCTAAGGTCTTCTCTGAGCTGTCATTAGGACTGCGATAATGGTATATAGTGAAGAGAAAAATAACAAAATGAGTGCTGGCTATTTCCTTCATTAGGCAGACCAAATATTTATGTATATATTGTAGGATAGATCCACTGTGTTTCAGCTCAGAAATTGCTATTGGGCTGCCAGCTGATTTAAAAAAGGAGTGTCACAGCTCTGTAGTAAGAATAAAACATTATCAAGGTCTATCATGTGCAGGGAACATTGTCTGCTTGGTGGAGCTCAACTCTATCCTGAGAGCAAGATGAGATGTGCTGGGACACGAGGGCCAGGAGGAGGCTGTCCAAGGGATGTCAATCAAAACTGAAGTCCATTTAAATAT
Source organism: Pan troglodytes (assembly GCF_028858775.2). Taxonomy (NCBI): domain Eukaryota; kingdom Metazoa; phylum Chordata; class Mammalia; order Primates; family Hominidae; genus Pan; species Pan troglodytes. Next base: position 140,685,576 of record NC_072406.2, on the reverse strand, counting down.
TGCCAGAGAAAGAGACACTTGGCAATTCAGGATGAATAATCCTGACTCAGTTGTTGGCCAAATTGGGGTGCCATATTCTTTGATCAGAGGCATGACGGGCCTGGCAATTCATCACACTCTTGGAAAAACTCCTGAATGATAACAGCAGGTGGTGATGAAGGGTGCCAAACGATGGGGTTTGGGAAGCTTCGTGGGGTTCACCTCTGGAGAACTCCCCACTCTGGGGAGGGGTCCAAAGACTGAACCTAAAGCCTGATTCCTTCTTGTGGGGGCCACTAAGTCAAGCTTGCCAAAGTCTGTCTTTGCATGGAGGAGGCAAGAATTGATTTCTACCCAAATGACCTCTAAGTTTAACCTGGAATAAGGACATCTTTGTAGGCTCAGAATTCAATCTGCTGTTGTAGCCTCAAAGTTAAAGAATTGTCTGCTACAGAAGCCAGAGCCTGAAACTGAGAAGGGTTCAAATTCTTGTTGAGTGATACCACGTATTTGGCAGACTTGGGTGACCTCTAAGTTCATTCTTTTAAAAGCCATTCTCCTATCATATTTGATTTTTTAAAACTAGTAGTGTAAATTTGATAGTTTGTACTAGATAGTCTAAATTTGATAGTTTAGTCATCAGAAAGCGTGATGACTCATTTCTCTAGGTGCCTCTTCGCAGGTAAAATCCAAAATGCTACTAGGAGTAAGAAAAAAGAAAAAACATTTCAGACCTTTCATAATCCTTAACTAGACACTTCCACTAATGAACAGCAGATGGGGCTACAAAAAAATACCAGATTAAAAACATGGGGTGGAAAAGAACCTTTTAACCTAAAAACCAGTTCATTCGGAACCATTTCGAAACATAAACAGGGCTCTTGTTTGTGGTTTAAGATGTTGGTGTGTCTGTTTCCCGCCAGAGCTTTTGCATCATATTCCTGACGTGCTCATGAGTTCAAACTGACTTAATTTCTTAACACGGCAGATTTTTAAATAGTTTTCATCCTGCGTTCCTCTAATAATGTTACAATACAATTTCCTAAAAGACAAAATAATTATCTATAGTTAATTTAATCACAGAGACCCCACCCACCAATGTCTCAGAATCAGGATAAAACATGCTATGTATAGCCCCGTTACTATGTTCATGCACGTCTCACGCACACACACAGGTATTCGTGCACTCAAATTCTTTAAATAATTATTTTTCATTAGATTTAATAGCCTGCACCAACCACAGTCGGGATAAATTCATGTATCAAGCTGCAGGCAGCGCCCAAAACTTGTGTGAAAATGAGGCACAAATACAAGGGACAGAGCACGTCGGTCAAGAAGTGTCGCGCTGAAAAAGTGCACAAATCAAACCAGGAAATCAATTTCTCCCACTAGACTCTCAAGTCAAGAAAACAGTCCCTGTGATTTCCTTGAGAAAATAGGAGTGAGCCAGCCCAGAGTGGCCACTGCACTGGGCAAGCGCCTTCCGAGGCTCACCTGCTTCCAAGGCGTTTTCTTAGCCGCCAGCGAGGTCCATCTGGGGAGAGAGCTGAGCAAGTGGCAGATGGACAGATGCCACTTCTGGACAAATCCAGTCCACAAATGTATCAGTAACTTGAAAGCCACCAGATCTGGCTGTGCATTTGGGTCCACTGTTAACCAGATAAAGAAGGAGAAAGCTCCTGCCTCTGGCAAGGAGGAGACGGGCTGCCCAAGGAGAGCTGTGATTTTCTGCCTGTGATATAGACTGGAGCAATTAACAAGTATAAATTGTTTCAAAATAAGCTTAAATCTGCATTTTATGTGTGCAAGTTTCCAGCTGTAATGGGATTATGATGTCAGCAAAGGGAGAGAAGTCCGCAGCTGCGGAGGGCCATGAGGGTAGCAGGCAGCTGTTAAAATAGAGAACTAATGGCGATTAATTCTTATTATGTGTTTGAAGATTTCACAAGGAGTTCAAGACCCAACGCTTCCCACGAGGCATGAAGGAGGCAAGTGCCTGGACTGTCACATTCCCCAACCCAGCCTTTTTGTCATTCAGGTTTCAGTTGGATTCAGCGTTTTTACCAGCCCAGACACTCTGAGTATCTGCTGGGTCACACTTACAGAAAATAGCCGAGAGTGATGGCTTGCACTGGTGCCCAGCATCATCACGACCAGATGTTCATTGGCTTCCCCCTCCAGGAAACTTTGCTCTCAGGCCAGGGCAGGTGGCACACATTTCCAGGGACTTGGTGTCCCCAGGCAGGGCTCACCGGCAGCCTGGAGCTCCATGGCCCTCTGAGGTGGCCGCGCATCCTGAACGGGTCCTGCTATGTATGCAGAAACCATGAGCTCAGACCAGCCCTGGGAAACATCACAAACAAATCGTTTTATCTTTTTTCTCCAACCATGTGCATACACGGGGCCAGGTACCAACTTTGGTAAGAAGCTGATTCATTTCTGAGGTTTTACGTCACTTGGATCTCTGTAAAATGTGGGTGTTTCCTTGTATAGATTTGAGTATAAAATTGGGTATTGTGTTCTGGAAAGGGAAAATTAAAATAAAAACTATCATGTCACACAATATGAAAATTACATAAAATGTAGCTAAAATAAGGTATAAATAGGATAATTTTACAATAAAAACAATCAAAATAAGAGGAAAAAAATCTTGCAAACCTTTATGCAAAATACCTCTGGTAAAAGCATTCCAAGATATAAATTGAAGTTCAGAAGTAAGTAGCCCCAAAGTCAGAACACTTGAACTTCTAGGTCTGCAGTTACCAGCAAGAGAGCACTGGAAAAGTCAGCTTCATTATTTGTAAACTCTCTATCACAGAGGATACATCCAGCATGAAAGTCCAGTGACCTTAAAGGGAGAATAATAACCTGGCAATGATCTCACTAAATACTGGACTCGGAGCTCCAGGATCCAACCAAAAGGCTCTTCATCTTAAACAGCAGGATTTTGTATTCTTGCGATAGCTTTTCAGGCCCCATTTCCTGCACTTGGGGGAAGTTCGCATTTTTTGAATGTGTATGTTGACCTAATTTAAGAAACTAGGAAGAGATTGAATGAGGAAAAGAAAGAAACACAACAAAGGCAGTGACTCAAATTGCAAGAGACCATGAGCAGAGGCTCAGAATTTGCTTGAATGGAGCCCGAAATCATGACCATTCCATTAAGGGAGTGATCAGGCATCACACATTGCATCTGTTCTCCAATAGCATGTCTTTTTTCTATTTTTCTGCATGTGCATTTTCCACATAAGGATGCATTCCTCTGCACAGGTCAGAAGGCAGGCGGGCTGAAATGTAAATGAGGCAGAATCGGGCCTGCATCGTTTTCAGAGTGGCCTTCTGGCTTTGACATCAGTCCTGGGGCTTCAGGGATGGAAACAAAGAGCCTTGTATTCCTGCTTCCTATCTCTGGGAAGATCATATTGCTCACTCCTCGCTCCCCCTTTTCTTTATTTTAGAAAAAATTGAAGGAGAAGAATTACAGAGTTCAAACCAGGGGGAAAAAAAAAGTTTGAAGCCCCGTAAGAACACTTATGGTCTGCAGGGGAGGGAGCGGGAGCTGGGGCCCCGGATTGAATTTCAGGGCAGTTGTTGCAGCTGATCCTGAATCTATCAGATGCTACACAGGATTCACAAGGTTCTGTGACCTTGGGTCCATGCCGTCCTAGCTACCCTGTAAAAATGTTTTGAGCTCACCTAATTTTCCATACAGCCCTACCTTGATAACTTGATTCTTATATCGGTAGTGGTTTGCTTTCAGTTCTTTTATTTTTAAATGAAACTGGAGCAACAATTATTGTTCTATCTTTTCCATTTTCCTTCCCTCAATAAGGAGTTTAAAGATGATGAAAAGTGCATCTGAACTGCATCTGAACGCGTCCATCCCACCGTGAGTCTGTTGGTGTGCCTTGTACTTGAAGGTTACAACTTGGCAAAAGTTGATCAGAGGCAAAAATAACAAACCAAGATACATTTAACCCGCAGCTTAACATGTGCGGGAACTTGGTCTTTGGAGAAGGTTGGGCCTTGGCGGGTGGCACCGAGGCTGCCTCCAAGGATGTCCTCTTCAGGACAGCTTCCCAGGGGCTGCCCGAGGGCCCCGGAGCCCTTGCACAGGCCGGAAAGCTCCTGCAGGCTGCATGTGAAGGCTTTCCCGTGCATTGCAAGCTGGAGCCTAGGAGGGTTCCATTTCGCCCAGTGTCAGGGCCCAGCTGAGCAGCGGTCACAGCTGCTGTGCTCCGCAACTCTAACAGCCAAAGGTAGGGGGTCTTGGAGGTGTGCCAGGAACTGCCTGAGAGGTCAGAGGAAGGGGGAGGCTGTGGAGCTGGAGAGGGGGAGTGCGGAAGAAGGCTGTAATGGGATGGCAGGATGCCCAGGATTCATGGGGCATAAAGACGGGGAGGCGGGGTAGGGGCAGTGAAGGATTGTGGGGAGGCAGCAACCAGGCTGCAGAAATGAGGAGAAAACTGGGATTCGTCACAGAGAGTGGCCCAGAAAGACAGGTCAAATGGAATGGATTCAGCACAGAAATGTACTTTCTAATCTGGGTGTAGAGTGTCAACAAACATCTAGCAACACATCCTAAATAACAAACTGCCAAGCGCTGATCGGATCCCAAGGAAATGGACATTTCTTTGCACAAAGGCAAGTGTTTCCATAATTTTCACACTTAGTCTATGACAATCTACACAGGGAGGCAAGACTCTATTGACTAAAATGAAGATATTCACAACATGATATGTAAGAGGTTTTCACAAAAACTGTTCAAATTAGAACCAGTGATTTCTGATTTTTCCCAATGTTTTATTCCATTCTCCATTCCCCTGCTTCTGTGAAAATAAACTTTCCTCACCCTAAAGGTAAAGCAGTACAGTGCCGTTGGGCTGGTTCAGAAGATGGCTGAAATGCATTCTGCTTGATGGACAAAGGAGAGACTAAAATTCCAGAGTCCACACTAGCAAAGGACAGTCACTGAAGGAAGCTCAGTGGGCATCTGTAGGCCAGAGAACAAAAGAGAACAGAGCCAGGCAGAGCCATGGCAGTAAGGGGAAAGGGGAAAGTGCTCAGAGGGAGAGAAAAAGCAGTGAGCACAGCCCCGCTGAAGACACAGGAGAGGGTGGCTTAGGACGGGTGTCACACAGAGGGGTGCCCGGGTACTGGTGCTCTTTGCCAAGGCTAAGTGACAGCTCGCGACGACTTGCAGTCCCACTTCAGAAAACCGGCAAGGCACCCATCCAAAGGCCACTATCTTCTCCTATTCTTGTTTCCACCCATGCTTACCACCTTCCAACAAACCCTATGCATCACTTATTGGTCATGTGTATCCTGCTTTGTCTGCCCCGTTCCACCAGAGTATGCACCGTGAGAGCAGGAACCGCTGTCTATCTTGTCCATTGATGGAGACCATGTGCCTAGAACAGTGCCTGACCAATGGGAGCACTCCTTGAATACAAACAATGAAAAGCCCAAGTAATGCATGAAAGAGGTAAAACGCATGGTCCTCTTAACTTTCTAAAGCACCAGTGTTTTTGCTTTACAAGAAAAACAGCACACGTAAACTTGAGGGAGTTCAGAAATGGTTATATCCACCGAGAAACACTGAGTGACGATGCAAGATCACTTATGAAATTTGAGCCGGTCAAGTTTATTGCATGTCACCAGCAAGTACCTTTGGGGAGTGAGGGAATTAGCAAACAAATTCCACAAACCACTGGCAGTTATTTTTAGCGAGGTACTGGGAAATGAGAGCCTAGAGGAGAAATGGCAAGAATGGATGTGAGAGTGATTTTTAACTCGAAAAAAGATTGATCCTGATTTTTACCGTCTGGGAGCTAACCTAAATCCCTAGGAAAATAAGGCTCCCTCAAGCCAAGGTAAAATTAAAGAGACATAGCAATCCATACTCATTCATCGTTCCATGAAGCATCAGGAAGGGCTCCCTCTTATCCCGCTTTCTTGGCTGGTTGTGGAGCTTGTCTTGTGAAGAATGTAGTAAATATATTTACATTGTTTATGAACATGTCTTGATTGCAGTTAAACAATTGATGGAAGTTAATCCCATTTGGTTTATATAAAAAATGGTTGTTCAGAGCCTGAAAACGTATCTGAGTGATGACAAATTGGATTTACTGATTTGGGGGAGATAGCCTGTAGGCATGGGGATGGATGAAAAATAACGTGGGTGGTTGGGATATTGAAGCAGTTAAATGATTTAAAGCAGCTTTGGAAGTAGTTTGTTAAAAGTGAGTTGCCACGAAAAGTTCCCACCCCTAGTTTTGGGAGCTTCTCCCCACTTCAGTCCTTAGCCAGGCCACAGCAGGTGCATCACCTCCCTCTTCCCATGGTATCTCCACCTCTATCCCCATCTCTGCCCCTGACAGTCATTTCTGGTCCTAGACCTGGGGATTGTATGCTACCAAGTTGCAAATGACTGTGTCTTTGGCTCTGCCACCAGGTGCCTGGAGGACCACTGTGACTAAACAGCTGTACCACGAGAGCCTCCCGATTGCTGGCCTTTAAATGCAGGGAAGCTTGGCACTTTGGAGAGAGGAGCGCTCTTGGCATTCAGATCATGGGCCAACCCTCTCCAATGACAGGCAAGAATAAAGTCCCGCCCTACGTGCCCTGACTCCTGACCCATGGAACCAAACCCAAAACCTGGTTTCCCTGACAACAGCTGCTTCTCTCTCCACTCAACATGTCTCTTTCCTTCAAAGAGAAGGAAACGTTTTTGACCCAATCCAGTTCTCACCGACATGTGAAGAGCAAGGTCTCACCCATCACTTATTTTTAGCCACACCTTGGAAAGCATCCAGTTGTCAAAGGCACAGAGGTGACCTGTTATTTTGTTTCTACTGTTGTAGAACATTCTGGGAAAAGAGCAAAAAAAGCCTTCTTCATACCTGTAGGTGGACCCTAAGAACAATACAGCTTTTCAACCATTTCAAGTATTTAAGAGAGATATATGTATATATATATATTTCTAACTCCATGTCATGACCAGAATGGTCTGAAGATGTATAGGCCGAGCCCCATTGCTGCTTGTTGATGACAATCCTGGTTGACCAGTTGGACCCTGAAACGCATGGTGTGGGGAAGAGGAGGGAGTCCTGGGATCCGTCCCTGAGACTCTCTGACTCTCCAGCCTGAGCAAGTGCTCTACCTCCTCAAGTCTCTTTCCCTACTTATAAACCAGGGTTTAATAAGTTTAATAAGGCTGAGAACAGGGGATAATGAAAATAATGATGCTGACCATCATGCTAATGATAGCCACAATGGTCTTTTAAATCACGTGTTGAGTCTCCATGATGCCCTCTTCTCAGTTGTATCAAGGATCCCTGTGGGATTTCATCACATCTGTCCTATCGGGGGTGTAGAGCCCGTACTGCACATTAACCACTGGCCATCAGATCAGGGAGCAGGACTCAGAGTGCTGGGTCCTCAAGAGGCAAATGAATTCCTACACGTCCTCAAATAACTTTAACTTGGGAAGAGGGCCACAATTTGGCCGTGATTGGAGTACTGTTAAGGGCCACCTTCAGCACTGTCCAGGCCCATCTGGGTTCTCAAATCTACTTAGCCTTTAACATTGAGCTCCAAAAGTCAACCTTTCTTTGATGTTAGGAATCACGACATGCAATGTAGGACTTCATGCTTGCGTGTCATTAAAGCAGGTGGGCCCACAGTCTGAATGCTTTTTCTAGAATAAGCACTTTATCAGTTTCTTCCTTTGTGTCCAGTACCAGGCCCTGTGTTTATTTTCATTATCACATTTTATTCGTTCACTGACTCTGCACAACTTTTCCTTTTATCTTTTACTTCGCTTTTTTTAAAAAAACAGAGCAACAGTGAAGTTTGGGACTCACCAAGTGCCCTACAGCCAATACAGTACTTGACACCGTGTGGATAAGATTTGTGAAATGGTTGAAGGAAAGACCTGGGGTTTGAGCCCAGAGCCCAGTGCAAGTCAATGACAGCAGGGACAAGCTTGAGGAGGAAGGTGAATCTGAAACAGGGTGACGTCAGCAATGGCAGGGCCTGGTGACTGGAGTCCCTTTGCCTGGAGGGGATGGAAGAGGCTTCCAGGCTTGCTGGTTGCTACAGATGGAAATGATATGTCGGGGAAGCAGTGCGGTTTCTCAACGTTGTAAGCTCTGCCTGTGCGGGGGGCAGGGGGTGGGGCTTGAAAACAGTGCACATTTTCCCAGTCTTTATGGTTTTTTTTACACTTCCCTTTTTGAGCTTTGTCTGCCTTCATTTTGTCTCTCCTCCACTTTCAAAGCTAGTTGTTTCATTGATTGAAAACCACCTTTCAGTGACCCTCCTCCTCTGGGACTGTAACACAGGAAAGTTCTAGAATCCTAAGACTTGCATCTGGAGAAACATTCCTGCATACTCCGGATTGTGTGGACTTTATGTGATAAATGCTTGTTCTGGGAACCCCCACTTCCCATCCACGGCCTCTCTGGATTCTTCAAGAACCCAAGAGCCATGTCTACCTGGCTGGGCCGTGCTGCAGCTAAGAAGGAGGAGCAGCTGGACTGCGCTCTTAGCCACGGGGAGGATCTGGTGCTCTGGCTGTGGCCCCAGAGAATAAGGAAGACCCAGTTTCCTTGGAGAGGGGTTCGGGGTCAAGGCCTGGGATATTTACTTCTTCCTGCTCGGAGCCCATAATTAAAGGAGTCCTGGGATGAGTAGAAGGTAATTACTTCTTTTTCATACTCTGAGAGCCCTGCCTTGCTTCTTGTTCACCTCCCCATCCCCCAGAAGTGGCCTTTGCAGCTGCAGGTCCAACTTGGCCTTAAAGGAAGACAGTGCCCGTAGAGTAATAGGAGGCAGGGTGGGTGCAGGCACCAAGCTCAGGAAGCCTCGAGCACACAACAAGAAAAGACCTGGTCTGTGCTCCCTCCACTGAGCCAGGGGCCTCCAGGCAGTTACCTCCAGGCTGCTTCAAGCCAGACTTTTTATAAACTCTTGGTCCCTAAATAACAAAGTCAAACACAAAACTCAAATAGGAGACAAAAATTGCAAACAGCTATATTTTGACATTAGATAAAAAGAGAAAATGTATTGGTTGTGCTGAGAATTTCATGACAAATCCCACTTCGCGCCATGGAAACTGTCTCAAGCTGGCATTGCAAATCTCACCCTGAGTTTGCAGGTGACCTGGACAGAGAAGGGTGAATACCTGGATGGAGAGGGTCGAACAAAGCACATCTGAGCGCTTGGATCGAGCAGAAAAACAGAGGAACAAATGGACCCGAAGAAAACAAACAAAAACTAGACTCTGCTTGGGGCAGGGGACAATTAAAATAATCATTTAAAATTTTGATGTAAGATGCAAGTTTCATTTCTATTGTGTAGAAATAAAAAGGAACCTGAGTTGAAGAATTGGCTAGAGTTTGCTTTCTTTGGACAATGAGGAATTCTTTCTAGAACAAGTCACAAATTTCGATGCGTGGCAAAGAGGAGGAAACAAGGAGGCATCTCCTGCACTCACAGGTGCTGTTCTTAGATGGACAAGAAGTCAGGTCATGCACCAGGTGAGGAGGAGGGTGGCTGGGCAACTGGCCCCTTCCTCACTTCACTCTCTTGCCCTCATTCATTCATGCAGCATGTATTCACTTATGATTCCAGAATCTTTCCCTTCCTCAAACTCAGCTCAAGCATCAGGTCTTGGAAGCCCACAGTTGCCTCTCCCTCCCATCCTCATATTTCCCGGCACTCAGCTACAGAATAATTAACAATGCTCCTCCTCAGGCCATAGCCCCTTAAGGGCAGTGATTTGCCTTAGCTTGCAGTGCCAGCTGGGCGTGGTGGCTCACACCTGTAATCCTAGCGCTTTGGGAGGCCAAGGTGGGCGGATCACTTGAGGTCAGGAGTTCCAGAACAGCCTGGCCAACATGGTGAAACGCTGTCTCTACTAAAAATACAAAAATTAGCTGGGCATGGTGGCATGTGCTTGTGATTCCAGCTGCTCAGGAGGCTGAGGCAGGAGAATCGCTTGAACCCAGGAGGCAGAGGTTGCAGTGAGCTGAGATCGCACCACTGCACTCCAGCCTGGGCAACAAGAGTGAAACTCAAAAAAAAAAAAAAAGAAAAAACGAAAGAAAGAAAAAAGAAAGGAAGGAAGGAAGGAGAAAGAAAAGAAAGAGAAAGAAAGTGTGCAGCACCTTGTCTGACCCTGTCCCCAAGTCAGTACCAGGCCCTTGGAGGTTCTCGGTAACGCTTCCTGAAGCTCATAGAAGAGTGTATAGTAGAATGCTTTGCAAGGCTTGGGTGCTAAATCCATTATTGTGACTATCACAAGAACATGTCTGTCATTATGCATGTGATGGCATCAAGGCGCCCTTGTGAACAGCCACATGAGGGTACAGATGAAGTAGAATGGGTTCTTGGAGGACCGGGTGAGGATGACTACCTTGGATGACGGGAAAAGGCTCCCTCGGGAAGGTTTCCATCTACCACTTCTTCCTAAAGGGATGTGTGTGGAGCTCTGTCAGCCTGCTAGGTGCCAGTGATGATCCAGCTGTGCAAGGCAGACGTGGCCCCAACCATGTATGTGAAGGTCACCATCCACATGGGAGTGGCTGACCAGTAAACAGTCAGTGATACTGCAGAATTTTAGGGGATATGACCACAGAGAGAGACATGCCAGGGCATGCGTGTGAGAAACGCCTCAGCCAGGCCTCAGAGGCAGGGCCAGCCTCCAGGATGAACAACATGTCAGTGAGGAGCCAAAGGCTGGGGGTGGCAGACGGGCTATGGAGGGCGGAGCCCACCTATCTAGGGCTGAATGGAAGGAATTTGCAGACAAGGACAGTCCTCAAGACTTAGTGAATACAGCAACGAGGCTGAGACATGGACACGGAATGCAAGGTGAATTAAGGCCAGAGTGAACAGCAACCCATGTTGACCCATAGACTTGTGTGAGCCGCTGTAAAGTTCTACGCAGGTAAGCTACATATTCAGGCTGGACACACCTAAAGATGGCATGAAGGAAGGAGGGCCAGCTTCGTGCACCAGGGCCTCTGAAAGATCACATTGCCTTTTGTTGGATGGTGCCAACAGCCCCCTTCTCAGAAGGGGAAACCCCAGGAGATGCCTCAGTGACAGACATCAGGTCACAAACTAGAGACCCAGGCAACAGAGCATGGGCCTGGACTGGCACTGACCTTGGCCATCCCTGGATTCCTGACATGGGGAAAGTTACCCTTTCCTGAGCTTCCATTTCTTTGTCATCAAACTGAAAGGATGAAATGTTCTTGAAGCTCCTTCTCAGCCCCATGCACTGTGACGGAGGTTATTTCTCTGCAGGAAGCAGAGCAACTGGCACACAGAAGAGAAAGTAGAGGCTGCAGCATCTGCAGATGGTTTTGCAGTGTGAGGCACAGGAGCAGTGGGCTTGTCCGTGAGAAGGGCCAGCCCCTCAGGGGAAGGCATGACTGCAGGACCTCCCTCTGTGTGGCGTCTGCCAGGGACACATTGCTCATCTCTGCAGCAGGGCTCCATGGCAGGGAGGTGGGGCAGGCTGTGCTGCTGCCGTTGCTGCTGCAGAAATGCATCTGGGTTGCTAATACTAATGATATTGAGAGTGTGCAGTGCAAAATTTAGTTTACGGAGAAAACGACTCTCTGGAGAAGGCTGAAGTCCACAGTGGGTCAGCCAGACCATGATTCCCTGGCAGAGTCTTAGCGACTTCTCAGACGAATGAGGCCCCCCCACCCTTAGTGGATGAGGACAACGGCTACTGCACGTGTCGATGGCTTTTCATGTGACTTAACACCATCACTGTACCAGGGATGTCACTTATATTGGCTTAGATGTGGCTCAAAGTTTCTTAGAGTAGGCAGGAAGAGTAGCTCTCCTTGGCCTCCTGAACTGACTCTCTTTGGCTGAGGTGGGTGGGGTAGTGCCCGGGGTGAAGTGGGGGCTGTAGGGGCACGGGGGTGTACTTACCTGCTCCTGTTCTGGTAGTTGACCCTCCGGTTGGCTGACAAGAAAACAAATGGAAGGAGACAGAGTACAGAGGAGAGATGTGTTCAAGTCGGAGAAAGTTCCAGAAAGAACAGTTGCCTGTGTTATGTAGACACCAGGGCCTCTCTGGTGTTAGAACCTCTAGACAGAGTGCTGTTCGGTTGCTTTGGTCATTTTCATGAGTATCAAAGGACATGCTTGTGCCATCACTGGGACCTGGAGTCCCTGCGGCAAGCGGCCCTCCTTCCCTGCCTCAGCAGAGGGGAGAGCCCTGCTATGGAGGACCAGCAGCCGTTAGGAAAGGTCTGACTCTTCCACACCAGTCCGCAGGTAGGGGAGAAAACAACCGTGACTCACAGCCTCATCTTAAAACACTTTTCCTGATGAAAGAACTATTAACTAAGTAATGAATTTTTTATTTATCACTTAAGTGAAGCCTCACTGAAAGCAATTAGGCAGCGAAATTCCGTGAAAATAAAGCCTGAAATTTGATAGCACAGTTATTTCTTCCATTTTACATAATGGTCAATATTTTGGATTACACCCACACAGACTCTGGATGCCAGACAAAAGCCCACCCTTGCAACTGAGTGTTGCAAGAGCAGCTTGGAACACTCCTTCTCGAATTAAATCTAAACCTGAAACATGCTGGGGGCCCAACAGCAAGACACCGGTGCCCATTTAGTCTGAATCCGCATCGCCAAGGCAAAAGTAGCCTAGGCATAAGCGTTGGGAGCAAACAGCACAGGAGAAGAGTGTTGCAAAGGCTTTGAGAAAAGACTGAACACAGAGCCTGGAAGGTAGAAACGGAGTCAGAACAGCCCCTCCAACTAGAGGGGTCCTGCCGACTCACCCCGTCTCTATGCCCTCTGGTTTGTGTCATCTCCAGATATCAAAAGCAGCCATCAGAGGTTATGTGGAGGGGAGGGGGAGCTTTCAGCCTCGTCGACACTTCCCAGGTGGCTCCAGCCACCGCAGTTCTCTCTTGTGACTTTTTCACCAAAATGAAATCTTGTCTGTAGCTGCCTTTGCCTGTGTTTTGTTATTGTTCATATTTTCCTTGAAGAAGTGTGAGGCGGCTAAAAGCATTCCATTGGAGACGCTATCTAATCAGCCGAGGATTTCCAGAGACCTCACGGAGGGCTGTGTGCGTGAGTGTGTCTGTGTGCACTTGTGCACACACACTCCTGGGTGGGCCTGCTCCTTTCCCCTTCTGAGGGTAAGGTTGTCAGGTAGCCACGAAACTCCTCCGTTTGGCAATGTGGATTTTACGGGCATGGGTCCTGAATGCAACAGTGTTGCATTTTTAATTACGATGATGTTAAATGGACTTCATGAGTGACACTCTCTGGATTCACAGAGCATTTTTATAACATTTATTTTAAAAGGCCAAAGTTTATTTTACAATCAGTAATAAACAGGAACACAAACAACGCAGCCATTGCCACAATGGCCCTAACACGTTCCCTTTGCCCGCAAACTGCATATTATTCTTGCTCGATAAGTGATGGGAAAACCAAAATTGAAGTCCTCTACAACATTTGATCATCTTACTTAATAACAACAGATGCTCCAAGCGGTGGCATTTTGAAAAGAGCTCTGTCTGCTGCTGGTTATGAAATGGCAGGACATTTGGCATCCTCCTGCATCGCACCATTTGAAAACCATAGAGTCACATAAACGGCCAATGAGAGGTAGGAAAATTTAGCTCCTGTCTGCAAAGCACTATTCATTTCATTCCAGTGATGCAAAACTGCAGAGCTGCCTTTCAAAAGAAGAGTCTGCAAAACTTGCCAGACGAGGTAGTCTTTAGCAGCAAAGAGCACACACACACACAGACCACACACACATGCACACACACACACACAGACACACGCGTGCACGCACACACACACACAGACACATGCACGCATGCACACACACACAGACCACACACACATGCACACACACACACACAGACACACGCGTGCACGCACACACACACACAGACACATGCACGCATGCACACACACACACAGCACCAGAACACACTGGTGAAAAACAGGCTTAATAAAGCAGTTTTAATAAAAAGATGCTATTTTCTCATCTAGGGTTGTGCCATGACTTGAACGTTATTAAAAGTGAGTAGATATACACCCCTAAGCAGAGGAAAGCTGGACGCCCCCCTGAGGAAAGACCCCCACGGTACAACCCAGGAGCAGAGCCTCACTGGGGAAACAGGACAGAGGGTCAGGAGCAGGGGAGACCACAAGGACCACTGTGTTTGTGTCAAAGCCTCCGGATGATGGCATGGCCACCACAGCCCAAGGAATAGCACAGCTTTCACCAAACCTTAGGAAGGGAGCCAAACTCAGCCTAATGGCCGATCTCAATTGGTGGTTTCCTTCTTTAGGATGTGAGATCTTTCTCCAAGGTCAATGCTTAGAGATGCCCAAATCTCCCACAGACGCCTTAGCCTCCTCGCCTACAGCAGGTCTTACACTCCTGTGTAAGAGGATGGAAACGTCCTGATGGAAATGCCCAAACCCCTCAAATCATTTATATTGCCCCTTCCTGGACGACAGCCCCAGACTCTGGTTGTGGCTTCTCGGCCCCAGACCCCCTCTTGTTTAATTGTTTAATTGTGTCCTGCAGAGGGCAGCTAAGACATTTCATTCATTGTTCAAGGACAAATGGAGACGAGATGCAATTATTTAGAATATCCAAGCTCAACATTGCTTGAATCCAGCTGCTTACACGTTGGAGGCAACAGATTAGAAGAGTCCCAAGCCCTTCCATCTGCACCTGTGCATTTCAGGATGGCCCATGGACTTCTTCCTTCTTCTTGCATCTGACCAGACAGAACAAATTGCAAGCTGAGCTTCAAGGCTCTGGGGAGCCAGTGTTCTTCTGGGGCACCCAAGGTGCTTGGAGCAAAACCAAAACCGTGAACGAAAGAGTTTCAGCCTTGGAAAAAGGAAGTGGAGGCTTCACAGTGGAGTGAGTGGCTGTCCTGGTTTCCAGTGAGAATCAGAGGCATCGTGGCCATCAGGACCAGCGTAGGAACGGGGCCCAGCAAGCCCCGTGGAGCCCTTTAGAGACATGAGTGCATGAACTCTCACCGCTTGCACAGTTTTGGCCCTGAATGATTGAAAACTACAAATACAATTGTGCTTCTCACTGCCATTTTCTTCTCAGAAACATGTCGGAGAGAAAACTCACAGACTCTTCTCACACTCTGTAATCACCTTGAATGGGGCCCAGGGTCCACTTTGCCAGGCTGAACCCCAACCGTGAAAACAGTGTCCGTCCTCAGTCTTGAACCCTCCCTCAGCCACTGACCTCAGCACGCAGCGGAAATGCAGAGTCTCAACGAGGAGGAATAAAACTGCAAGACCAGATGAGTCTCGCCCTAGAAGGAGAATGTTTTCCTCTCTTCCTAGGTTGAATATTTGTCTCTGTCATTCAGCATAAAATTGCACTTAATATTTGATTCGGTGAATCCCAGAGAAAAGAGTGTGCAGCCAAAACTTGGGGCCATTGCCACATGTTTTTGTCGAGTATCATTGACCATAAACCTTGCTGGCTAAGAGCTGATTGGTTGGGTTTTATTTCAGCCCAGAGTGATTTTTTAAATGACTAATTTATAAAATCTTTGAAAATAAGAGTTTCTAATGGAAGTGCTTACACAACCATAACTCTGGTGTTGCAAATGGCACCATTGTCATTAAGGGTGTGTTGTTGTTTGTTTTATGCTAATCTGCCTTCAATGTGACAGACTGTCACCTGCACGGGGGGTACCGTTCAGCACTATATTAGCCCATATGGCACAAGCTAAATTGTATCGAAGCTATGGGCTAATTATGGATGAGTTAATAAAGCCAGGCAGAGTGAGCCTGGCCATCTCCCCCAGCCCTTGGAGGGCCCCTCCCTTCCCCAAAGTGAATTAGCCTGGCCGGAGCTTTCCAATTCTTCACAGTTTGGTTTCTGAGAACAAATCTGCAGCTCTGTTTTAAATAAACTTTTCATCCTTCCCATATTCCCACTGTTTTGATGCTAGACTTAAAAACAACTTCAGCAACCCTGGACACTTTTTTAAATAACTGATTTACTTAAGAAAAATTTGGATTTTGGAGCATGAGATAGTCCATGCCCCTGGGACCAAAGGCATCAGTTACTTAAGCTACTCGGGTTTTGTTTCTAGGAATGTACAAATAAATATGTGTTACACATTGAGGCTATAGGTACATAGCCTCGTAGGTACACAGCCAGCATAGACGCCATGCAGCCATCCATGATGGTTCAGAAGCCGCAAGCATAAACCAATTATGGTAACATTCCATCAGCTTTTTAATCAGAAGAAGCAAACATTTAATTTTGATGGGGTTGATTATCAAGTTTGAAAACGTCTTATTTGGGTTTTCGGCAAGCTCTTTTCAGCTCTTCCTCAAGCACTGCCCAGGCTGTCCCGTCTATGTGGGGACAGTGGCATGTCATTTGCTGCCTCTCCAGCTCCACCTCTGCCACCAGCAAGGGGAGCAGCCTTTCCTCCTAGCCGGGAGGGTAGCCCTGCAGGCCTGTCCTCGGAGACTGCATTGATGCCGCTCTGTTAATCAACTGGCACTGGGAACATGGGACACATTTGGCTTCTCCCTCCCAAAGCAAGCCCAGCCTGCTTGTGCTATGCCGGCCTGGGAGCCATATTTCTGGGGTGACACCCTCAGCTTCTCCCTACGTAGCCTTTAGACGTCTCAATTAACTGGGACAGTGACTCACAAAACATGACAATCTGCCACTTCCAGAATATTTGCAAATAACTTCACTTTTCATCCCCTGGAAAAGTTTACACTATGAGATGCTAAGCTACCAAGCCTCCCACTACCTCATGCCACTTGCGGTGAATATTTTGAACACCAGCAAATTCCTCTCTCTCCCTGATATTTTTCACAAAGCGCACACCCTTATTTTCACCCTTTCTATATTCTCAGCTAGGTCATTGGCATCCAAAATTTAAAAAATAATAATACAGCCCCCCAAAAATAAAAGGGCAAGAAGTCAATCAGACTTGCATACAGGGAGGCAGCAGGCCCAGCTCTCCCTATCACTGGCCAGATGACGGCAGGCAGACGAACTGAGTCCTCCTCCTCCTGCCTGCACTTCCCCGTCTCTAAGGAGGGGAAAGGGACACTACCTACTTCACAGGCCTTAGGAAGCCCAGTCCAGTAGTAACTACAGGATGCAGAGAACTCCACAAAGAGTGGAAAAATACATGCATATATGCTACTGGCCAGTGACCCAGTGATATGGTTTGGCTGTGTCCCTACCCAAATCTCATCTTGAATTGTAGTTCCCATAATCCCCACATGTCATGGGTGGGACCCGGTGGGGGGTAATTGAATCATGGGGACAGCTATCCCCATGCTGCTGTTCTCATGATAGTGAGTGAGTTCTCATGAGATCTGATGGTTTTATAAGGGTCTTTTCCCCCTTTTGCTTGGCACTTCTCCTTGCTGCCTTCATGTGAAGAAGGATGTGTTTGCTTCCCCTTCCACCATGATTGTAAGTTTCCTGAGGCTTCCCCAGCCCTGTGGGACAATGAATCAATTAAACCTCTTTCCTTTATAAATTACCCAGTCTTGGGTATGTCCTTATAAGCAGCATGAAAACAGACTAATATATCCAAGAATGCCAAAACAACAACACAAACCTTGACTTCGCTGTATCAGAGGTAAAAGGCTGGGGCTGGAACAGAAACTATAGTGTCCCCCAGACTCTGACCAGCTCACAGGAGAGGTGTCCTATTCTGCTTAGAGCCTGAAACCAAGCCTTTTCTGGTCTAAAGATGATGCCTGAGGCTGATCACCCCTTCCTGTGTGAGTCAGGGTCCCACATGGGGATCTATGTAATAAAGCATTCATAAAGAAGGCATTTGCCCTCACATAGACATAGTCATGGGGCTGGATGCCCTATCTAGGGGAGGTTCCTGTTTCCACATCTGGTGCTGGAGCCAGTGTTCCACAGAGCTAGCCATTAGGGAGAGAAGATGGTCATGAGGAGAGAGACTAGGACCAGCAGGACTTGGGTGGCTGAGCTGGGGCCCTCAGGAGGAACTGGGATCTGGGTGCTCTCCTACCACCTCTCAGCCTCCATTGTTAGTACCAGGACTTCTCAGGAGAAGTGAGTGTGTCCCCTTCCCAAGGCCCTAACCAGCACAGGGCCAGGGTTCAGAGAAGCTGAACAGAGGAGAAGGCTGGAATTGAGGATCCCTAGACCCCTCCACTAAGAAATGACCCTGCATGAGCTGCAAGCACCCTGGCACCCCCAAGGACCTCCAGCCCCTCCCTCATTGGCACTTTCCGTGTCTCAGAAACAATCTTGTGGCCCAGGCTAGCCCAGAACTCTGTGGGGAAGGGAACTCTAAACTGATGTGATACAGCCTCCCGCCAGTGCCACCTGGGGGTGAGGTTACCCAGCCATGGTTGAGCTCAATATGAAAATGAAATAATTGACATAAAAGCAAATGTTAGGAGAGTTGGCCAAACGTGTTCATGCCAAGGGTTCCCTCTAAGTCAGATGTGTAGGCGGCCCATGTTATCGGCCTTCAGAGTTTTGCAAATTGCTTGGGAGCAGAAGGAGCTTCTGAGGTCGAGTGTGATCTGGCCAGAAGTGCATATGGCAGTCGGTCTTTGCACCTGGATGAACAGCACAGCCAGGCAATTCCAAAGGAAAAAGAAAGAGCCCAGCTTCCTCTGGAGCAGGGGCCTTCCTCAGGAGGATGGCACCCACTTGGCTTCCCTCTGAAGATGAAAAGGCCCAGTTCTCAATCTCCTGTGAGGATAGCCCATATTTCACTCACTCCAGCAGTGACTGAATCTCTGGCTATGTAAGCTAGCCCTGGTAATGAAATTGGCTTCAGAGTCTAGCACCTCCCTGCTTCCAAGTTTACAGGCCTCAAAACATAGTGTTTGTGCCTCACCCACAAACGCAGTGTTTTTCATTCTCTCCCTGGTGAAAAGTGGAGCATTTAGGGGTGAAAGACTGCACTGTTCTTTCCTCCTTTTCTCAGCCCATACAGACACTTACACCTCACAACCCTTCCCCACTGGCAACTGAGCTATGCAAGTCCGTGGGAGCCAGGTCATGCACATGGCTGTGTCAGCCCAGATTTGCAAAGGCAACACAGGTAACCCCTGCTCTTTCCTCCTCCGCAAATGCAGGGAGGCTATTTGGCCTCGCCCCTCCAGATAGCAGAGAAGGCATCATCATTTGGTCATCACGACTGGGAGGGGTGCTCCTGGTAACCAGTGAATAAAGGCCACAGATGCTACAAACATTCCACAAAGTACAGGACAGCCCCACAACAACAAACAACCCAGCCCCCAAATATCAGTAGAGTTGAGGTTGAGAAGCCCTGATTATGGGAAGTCCATATTTTCACCTAATTCCCAGTCTTCAATTTTTCACAAGGGATCTGTCCTTTCCTCTCCAAAAAGACATTGCATGTGCTTGAGGTGGAAGAGATGTTAGTTCTGCAATTTGTTTATAAGAGTGGAATACTTTGACTGCATTGGCCAAAAAAGAAATTGAAACAAAAAGGTGACAACGCATTCTCCCTCTCGTGAACACCCAGAGCAGTTCAGTAAAGCTCAGTTTTCTGTTGTATAAAATATCTTCACACTCTCCTGCAGAAGGAAGCAGTGGGGGTGTCACTCGCAGCCTCCCCACATGCCAAGCTCTGTGCTGCCTTGCTGTGAGGACCAATATTGTAAAGACAAGGGCTGCCTGCACGGTCACTCTTGGGCTCTGCAGAAGCCACACAAACACAGACACAAAGAGGATGAAAGAGGCAGCACCAGGGAGAGTGCCCTGAAGGAGACCCGCCGCCAGCCGCTGGTATGTCAGGGAAAACAGACCAGTGCACGCCAAGCGGGAGGAAACAGATTTACTGCCCGGCAGGATGAACAGAGGCCTGGTCGCCATGGAAGCTCTGAAAACACACCAGTCACTCCCATAACACATGCCTGGAGGCCTCTGAATCTCCACGTGTTAGGCCACCAGTCACAGACATTCTCCACAAGGATGGTCCTGGTACCTCCAGCAACATGGTCCTGTGGATGGGATCCAAGGCGAGCTCGCACCCGGTCTGGCAGCACCATCATGGGACAAAGACAAGCACTCTGCCTGGTTTGGCTACAGCGAACTTTCCAAAAAAGATTGCTAACACTTGCACTGGACTTCCTATGGAGGCACTTGTGAAGCATTTCACTTACAGGGTTTAGTTTAATCCCTGTTTTATGCATTAGAACACAGGGGCACAGAGAGGTTAGGTGATTTGCCCCAGGCCACACAGCTAGTACCTGGCAAGTCTGGGTTCAAACTGAGGTAGCCCAGGTTCAGAGTCCACAGTCTTACCCCGATCATAGCTCAGAAGCTCTGCTGTCTGACAAGAGGCAGCTGGGCACCTGGGCACCTCGCCTCCTGAGGCTCCCAGAAAGCATTGGCAGAATGGCCTCCATACTCTCATGGCCCCAGCAGTGTTCAGAAGCCACTTAGTAAGTGTAGCTGAGCCCACTGAGTGCCATTACAGTGACCATCCTTCTAAGGCCATGCACCTGTCAGTCCTGTCCGACGGGGAGCCCTGGTCCTAACTGGGGGCACAACAGGATTTAGTCAGGTGCCTCCTTCTCCCTGCTCACGCCTGACATCCATGATTCTGTGTCATTTGCAGTTCTGAGATTGGCTTGACCCAAAGTGTTTGGAGTAGGCAGGTCCTTGGCTGTAGCTGCACGTCTCTTTTAAATGAGAGATCCCCGTGCATTTATCTCAGTGGGATGTCAGCCAGGCAGCGAGTGCTTTGTAACTTCCTTCAGAGACCCTTGTTCATACAGACAAGTTGCTTCCACGGGTTACTTCTGGCTACTTATTCCTTCCACTCCACCTTCTCTTCAAAGACATCTGCGGACTGGACTATTTCACAGCGCACTGTGCTTGCTATACAAATTATTGATTGCCTGTTTTTAGACTGTTTTCTCACACAGCCTCCTGTAGTGAGTTGAGAATGGAGTTCTACGAGTAAAGTGCACCTTTTCTCAAGTTCAACCACCAAAACTGTTCTGTGTTACAAGGCTCATAGGATGTTCTTATCTTTACTTCTTCCTAGAGATGTTGTTAGTCAGGTGCAGAAGTGTATGCATGAGTTTGTTTGTTTATACTTTTTAGTGGTGTGCCCAGAAGCCCAAGCTACAGTGGGAATTTAATGTTTCTTACATACAGAGTGCATTCTTACCTAGTATAAAATAAAAATCTGGGACCAGAGAGGCCATACTTGCTTTTATCTCTTAGAAAAACAGTCCCTGTGGCCCGACGGTTAGCAATGCACACTGACACATGTGTGCGTCAGTGTGGAAACTTTTCATGGCCATCTTTTAGTGTCCTGAGCTGAGACTGAGAATTTCCTAGAGGGCTCATCAGTGACAAGGGATTGATTTATACTTACAACTGTAAAGGTAAGAAGGAGAGTAGACATTAGAGGCTGAGTCAAGCATCAGAACTTTTGGGTGATGGCATGAGCGTGTGTTTGTGGGGGGCGGATACAGGCAGTGATGGGTTGGAAGATGCAGGCTCTGGCTGTGTTTTGCCTAGCATTTGGAAGTTTACAAATATGTTTTGAATCCTAAAGTTAGCTTAATACCTCAAAGCCAGACTGAAGTTGACCATTGTCTCTAAAATTTGGGGGATCTATAGCCCCAGCCGGATCTGCAGGTGCCTGGTATAAATGTGTTCACGAGGGACTCCTAGGTAATGCCGGCTAATTTAATTTTATTGTGAATTGTTATCATACCAAAAACATTACAGCTGGTGTTTTGCAAAGGAAAATAATATTTTTTAAATATATTGGCTTTCCTAAGGTGACATGTCCATCAAATCCCTTCAACTGTTTCACAACCTATTAATTAGATTAAGGCAATTTAATGACTCAGGCATATAAAATGCCTTACCTTACCTCTCCCTCCTTCACTAATGCATACATAGACAGAGAATTAGGTGGGAGAATTTTAAGGCCAGACCCATATAAGCTGGGAGATTCAAATTAAGGTTTAATTAACCTGCTTAGTACAAGAATCTCTGAACAGTGGGAGATTTTACACACTGTTACATGTGATCTGTAATAACCAGGCACAACAGGCTTCTTCACAACCATTATGTGTACCAGGATATCTGCCTCAGCCTATGTATTTGATCAAATGTCTGGAACCTGTCGATTCCAGAAGAAAAATGCTTGGAGCTATCCTCAAAGATTATCCTTAGGCTGTGCACATATACTGAAGAGCCTGGGAAAAGGTTTGTATTAATCCATGTTCACACTGCTGATAAAGACATACCTGAGACTGGGCAATTTACAAAAGAAAGAGGTTTAATGGACTTACAGCTCCACGTGGCTGGGGAAGCCTCAGAATCATGGCTGAAGGCAAGGAGGAGCAAATCATGTCTTATATGGATGACAGCAGGCAGAGAGACAGCTTGTGCAGGGAGAGTCCCATTTTTAAAACCATCAGGTCTCATGAGACTCATTCACTATCACAAGAACTGCAAAGGAAAGACCCACCCCCATACTTCAGTCACCTCCCACTGGCTTCCTCCCACAACACAAGGGAATTGTGGGAGTTACAATTCAAGATGAGATTTGGGTGAGGACACAGTCAAACCATATCAAGGTTGCATTCAGTCAAGACACGTATCATGTCATAAACAACCAGTTGGATTCGTCAAATGATTGACTAATCAATACACGACTTATTGTCTGCTCAGATCGTGTCTCATGTAACAGCCCATGGTGAGTTGAGAGTAGAGTTGAAACTGTAATTTGCACCCTTTATTCCAGTTCAACCAGTTGAGTACTCACAGGGTAATGCACCCTTTATTCCAGCTTAACCAGTTGAATACTCACAGAGTAAGCCAGATGGTTTGCTTTATCTTTGGGCTAGGAGAAAGGGTCTGATTGGGCTCAGTCATTGGTGGCTATGTGGATGAGCACATTACTTTTTTTTTTTTCTGCAGCAGAGGGGTTCTATGGTTTAAATGTTTATCCCCTTCAAACCTCATATTAAAACTTGATCCCCAGTGTTGAAGGTGGGGCCAGAGGTGTTTGGTTTATGGAGGTTAATCCCTCATGACTAGATGAATGTCCTCCCTAGGAGTGAGTGAGTTCTCACTCTATTAGTTCCACCAGATGTGGTTGTTATAAAGGGCCTGGCACTGCCAGCCTCTCTCTCTTTCCTCCTCTCTCATCCTGGGATCTCTGCATAAGTCAACTCCTTTTGCCTTCCACTGTGAATGGAAGCAGCTTAGAATGAAAGATCTTATCAGATGCTGATCCCAATCTTGAACTTTCCAATCATCAGAATCATGAGCCAAATAAACCTTTTTTCATTGTACATGACACAACCTCAAATATTCCTTGGTAGCAACCCTAAACGAACTAAGGCAAGAGATACGTTGGGTGTGACTTTTACTATGAGTTGCTAACCTGTTTCCTTCTTATCTTAGATTAATTCCATATAAGTATGAATCCCAAGAGTTTGGGACCAGTTGATAGTCTATATATTTTCCTTCTTCGAAACCAACATCTCACTTTTCTCAATTAAATAGTCACTTTTCAGGTGCTATGCTTAATAAGGAAATTATAGGAAGATTGATGTGCCATCTAAATCATGGCTTTGTGTGTGAGTGAGATGACTATGATAAAAAAAGTATCCCTCATATACTTGGATGAATGAAAAAGAGAAGGAAAAAAGACCCTTTCATTGATTGGATGAAAGATACCATCCCTCCTTTCTAGATGCATTGAGAGCTCATGGTAAGAATCTTTACACGTATAGCCCTTCCTTTCCCTATTTATATCCTACCACAACTTCCTCCCTACTCCCTACACTTCAAATCAAACATGGTAGTTGAACATACCTGGCAACTTCTCCTTATTAGACAGACTAAGTCCTCCAACGTAGTTTTCTGTAAAAAAAGAGGTTGACCATGGACAGTGGCCAAGGCTGTGTCCAGATGTACCAGAGTTTCCCAGAACTGTCTGGAGAATGTTCACAAGTTAGAGGGTCTTTGGCATTCCAGCCTCGTGGGAAAGGAGGCAACTCTGCCATAGGTCAGCCAGCTAATCATTGGCTCTTTCATTCTTCCATTCAGCCTTAAAGATGCAGCCAGACACATGGTTGTCAGACTCCTGGGGATGACTTATTCCAGGTTTATATCATGAATAACTATGAAATGAACATATCAGTACTCATATGTGTTCTCTGAGTATGAAAATTTCAAACAACTTAAATTTTATATATATTTGAGACAGGGTCTTGTTCTGTCACCTAGGCTGGAGTGCAACAGTGTGAACACAGCTTACTGTAGCCTCAACCCTCTGGGCACAAGTGATCCTCCCACCTCAGCTTCCCATGTAGCTGGGACCACAGGCACATGCCAATACACCCAGCTAATTTATTTTTATTTTTATTTTTTGTAGAGACAGGATCTTGCCATGTTTCCCAGGCTGGTGTCAAACTTCTGGGCTCAAGTGATCCTTCTGTCTCAGCCTCCCGAAGTGCTGGAATTATAGGCATGGGCCACCTTGCCCAGCCATTAATTATATTTTTGAGAAACCAAGTAAACCTACATCATAAATTCTTCTATATAGAAGAATTCCAGCTGATGAAATGGAAAGAATGATACAATAAACAATCACTATTTTGCAAACTCCCCAAAAGTTGCTGATTCAGGAAATGATCAGCAATAGATGGAACCACTGGGTAAAGGCTTCATGGGGAACTTTGGAGGCATAAGGCTGCCACCATAGGAACTCATTGATCAACTGCCCATCACTAAAGGTGGAATAACCAGGTGCTGTGGACCTCCTCATATGCTACATGTATGCTACACGTAGAGGAAGCCACAATGTTTGACATTTGAATGATCTTTAGCAAAAACATTCAACCTCAATCTAATCAAGTGTTTAGAATTAACTTCCAGTTTTCAGGAAATATGCGGATAGACTACCATGTTAAATGACACAATGAGGAAACAGACAGACAAGTTCATTTAAAGGACCACCGAGCTGGTTTCCTTAACAAGTCAAAGCCACGGAATAAAACAAAAGGAGGGTGCTTTAAATAGAAAGAGACCTAAAGAGACGTAGCAACCAAATGCAAAGTGTGGAGCTTGTTTGAATCTGGATCTATACAAAGCAGCTCTAATTAGACCTGAGACAACTGAGGACACTGGATTAGAGATTGGGAATTTGATTATTCTAAATGTGTATTTCTCGTTGTTGTAAGATAATGGCATTGCGCTGATGTGAGAAAATGTATTCTTTAGAGATTCACAATGAAATACACGGAAGTAAAATGAAATAATATCTGGAATTTGCTTTTAAATACTTCAGCAAAAAAAAAAAAAACAAGTAGTGCAAAATTCTGATAACTACTGAATCTATCTGATGGGCACTTGAGACTATACCATACAGTTTTCTCCATTTGTTTGTATATTTGAGTTTTTTTTTTAATAAAAGAAACTATACTGTTGTTGTACAAGGAAGACAGAGGAAAATTAGGGATAAACGGAAGAAAGGAGGAAGTTGGATTATCCTCTATTTTACATGCACACTTTGTCCATGAGGGGTTATTGCCTGTATTTGCCTAAATATGGTGTTGGCCATGCTTGTATCACACATAAAAGTCCCTGCTGCTGAGGCACACACTATTTACCAATGTTACTAGTGAGAATTTCACTCTTTCCTGAAAGTTCAAACAGAGCTGGGGAAGGTGGTTGCCGAGTGCTGGAGGGCTCAGCGAGACATCATTGTTCAACTGCCCTCCGCCTGCTCAGCCTTTGTTAATCTGGAGAAAGAAGAAAGCACATAAAAGATTGCCCTTTAATTATTCGTGATCTGCCTTAGAAACATCTTTTGGAGGAAAATAATACTCTTGAAGGTGTTTTTCATTATAAATCTAATTTAAAGTAGTACACCAGAACCTTCCTTCCTTCTATAAGCGCTAGTCTTAATTCTGAGCCTAGAGAAATATTTGCAAGAGGGAGAAACTTACCAAAGTGGTGAATGTTAAACAAATGTTTAACACTATATGTGAATGTTACAACAACACTATAGGTGACACTATATGTGAATGTTACAACAACACTATAGGTGAATGTTAACAAATGTTTTCCACTATATGAGCCATGTGGGCTATGAAATCAATTTAATAGGTCATGGCCAGCGTTTTAGAAAACAACCATAGGCAAGAGATAAGAATCAAAACGCATTTCATATAAGTATTGTCTTTTCAGATTTTTATTTCAACTACGTCAGCACTGAGTGCTGGGTCATGATGTGAAATGTATTTCTTACTCTGATTGCCCTTAAAATGTTTGATAAACATGATTCTAGAAATAAGCATGACACTGTGGACGTTCCTTTCATACAATTAACTCCTTAACTTCATATGAACATATTATGCTGATTTATTATTAAACATCATTTCCAAAGACTGTGTAACATTTGAATAAGTTAAGGGAAACTATATAACACAAAACTGGATTTCCTTGAAATTACAGTCACCTGTTCTGATTTGTACATCTGGAATAAATTACCGTCCCTGTCAGATGTAATTGAGAGGAACAAGAAAATTTAGTGCCATACAGAGCAGGAGAGTAGAATTTAAAATATTTACCATTTCTTCAGATAACACTATGCAAAGCAACCCCGTTACAACAGTGCAAGCCCATATGCCCAGTAATGGGCTCAAACCCTATAGTTGTGAAGTGTAACTATGAGAAGGGTTTTCCAGGAGAGGAAGGAGTGTGCTCTGAATGGATGAGAGAGTCCACTTTTGATGAGCACTTGGGTGTGATGTTACTATGCACTTTCCTGGCCTCTGGAATGTTCTGCCACACAGCCAGGCTTCCTTCTGTCTTTCATCTTGCCAGCTGCAGCCATTGTCAGCACCCCATCTCCTAACTGTCCTGGCACAGTTACCTCCACGTATTGTTGACATCTTGGCATCTGAATCTTCTCACTCTTTGCCCGTCTAGACTGAAAGGCCATGTTGCTTTTTCCAGGGGCAAAGACACGGCAGTGTCTCAGCCACTGCACACGAGAGCCTGGGAGAACATGATCTGGTGGGGGCAGAGAAACAGAGCCTAGTCTACACTCTGCCCTGGCTCCCACTCCCAACCTGAGGACAAGGAAGGAGGCTGCCTGCACACAGCTGCTTGGAGCCCCATCCCACCTCCACACATTCTGATGCTTCTACTCTCCACATTTCTCAGTCCTGGCTTTTCATACCGATCTAGCAGTCAGGAGAGGTCTCTTGATTCTCCTGCAATTCAGTTCTGCCTTCAAACAGCATATCACAGCAACTCATTTTTTAAACTTTATTTTTTGCGCATATACTGGGTTGAATAGTTTATCCTCCAAAAATTCATACACAGGGAACCTGTGGATGTGAAGTTATTTGGAAACAGGGTCTTTGCAGATGTAGTCAAGTTAAGATGAGGTTATAGTGGAAAAGGGTGGGCCCGAAATGCAGTATGACTAGTGTCCTCATAAGGAGAGGGAGATTTGAGCACAGAGACACAGATGGGAACAATGCCACATGTAGGTGGAGGCAGAGATTGGAATGATGCACCTGCAAGCCAAGGAGTGCCTCAGAGCTGGCAAGGACAGGAGAGGCAAGGCAGGCTCCTCCTCTAGAGCCTGCAGGGAGGGCATGGCCTGTGGACACTTTTCAGACTTCTGACCTCCGGAACTGTGAGAGAGTCATTCTGCGGTGCTTTTTATTTTTTATATTTATTTTTTTGAGACAGAGTCTCGCTTTATCCCCCAGGCTGGCGTACAGTGGCACCATCTCAGCTCACTGCAAGCTCCGCCTCCTGGGTTCACATCTATGGTGCTTTCTTACAGCAACTCTAGGAAACCAACGTAGCCCACAGAGTTGTTCCAGATTTAGGAAGCAAGGCCCAGGAAAGCCAGCAGTGAGTGCAAAATCAGCACTTGCACAAAAGAAGCACGGATGCATATTTCCTTGGAACTGGGGACCAGAGTGAGGGAGGGGCACGATGCCATTCAGAGTTCCTTTAAGCAGGAGGCCTGTCCTAGTTGAAAATTGGCCAGGCATGAGTGGGTGACCAATGGCTTTTCCAAATTCACCTGCCATATTTACCAGGAGTGGAGTTCCTCCTGAATCATGATCTTGTTGGCTGTCAGTCTTCGGTCTGGATATTGCATTTACTGTGTATGTGTGCGCGTGTGTGTGTGTCTGTGTTTTCATGTGTGTGTGCACTCATGTGTGCATGTATGTGTGTGTCCATGTATGTGTGTATGTGTGGGTATGTCTGTGTGGGAATATGTTTGTATACATGTTTGTGTGTCTGTGCATCTGTATGTGTGAGCACATATCTTTGTCCTCTCAGGTATTTACAAGGAGGCCATGTCAGATACTGGATTTTTGGAGAAATGAGTTGTATAAGAGAAATAAGTAAACAAGGAGACAAAAGGGGGACTTTATGGTTAGGCTGGATCCAGGAATAATCCATGCGGGCTGTCTGGGTGTGGCGTTTTGGAAGCCCACATGCACCCACATAGCCCCTCCACCGTCAGCCCCACTGGCCATGATATTGGAATTAACAGAGACCTCTTGAAGCCATACTCTTCTGAGCTAGAGGAAAGAAGTCAGAATAGTGAAGGGGTGAGTAAGGCTACTTATTTGGAGGCCCAGAGCCCCAGTTCTACTGGCCAGGAAGACTGGGGGGACACACATTGGCCGGCCCGAGTGTTCTGGGATCAGGGGAAAGATCAGCTCCCTCCAGCTGACCCCAAATGGTGGGGCACTGTGGAGAGCAATAGGGGACCTCATAGAAATCTAAGAACAGCCAGAGACTGCCTGGGGCTGAAGGACAGCAGGGACTCTGTATCTAGTGATCCCAAAGACTCACAGTAGGAGGCTGTGGCATCTCATTTTAGTCCCCACCACTGACATGATGCACAGTCAGTGAGAGGAGACAGCGATTGTAGGACAGAAAGCACTATCCACGTGGAGAACGTCCAAGTGATGATTGAACAGAAAGCGCTATCCACGTGGAGAACGTCCCAGTAATGATTGGACAGAGAACGCTATCCATGTGGAGAATGTCCGAGTGATGATTGGACAGAAAGCGCTATCCATGTGGAGAATGTCCGAGTGATGATTGGACAGAAAGCACTATCCACGCGGAGAACATCCCAGTAATGATTGGACAAAGAGCGCTATCCACGCGGAGAATGTCCGTGTGATGATTTCCAGGACACGCCCATCCTCTCAGCTCATGTCTTTGAGCCAGAGGTCACTGCTCAACAGAGAAACTGGTTATCTTTGGTAGTGTGGCGGGGCCCCATGACACAGTCAGGCTGTACAGAGGAGCAGGGCCAGGATAGGGTCTGCTCAAGAAGGCCAAGGCTATGCAGGGAGGCAGCTCTTCCCACAGGCCGCAGATACGTAACTAATGCAGATGGGAAATTCGTGTGAGCCCACATCACAAGCTGCTGCTCATGCAGTTGGACCTGTCACATTTCTCTGATTAGCAGGCGCATATAATACACACACACCCATGTTCGCTTAAATATACTCACCAAAGACCAGCAATACACACACACTCTATGTTCACAGGTCCTCATGCACATATGCCCTATGACAATCACCAATACATAGATCAGCATTGTGCACACCTGCATTCCCATACATTCACATGAGTTACTATACACCTTAGTCACACACACACAACATGCACAGGCACTCAGATCTATAGATAAGCACGCATCAACCCACACCTAAGACATATATACATATGCACAGCAACATACAAGTGTGCATCTGTACTTGTAGAAACAGGCACATGAACAAATGCAGAAGCTAACATGTACGGACACTCAAGAGAGGATGCCGACACACTCACACACAGGCGCACACATGGGCAGGTTGAAACTGCGGGAGGTTTCATTAGTTCATGTATCTTTCACCTCTCCCCACAGGTAGCTCTGCCTGGAAGACAGTCGGCTGAGAAGGCAGCTTCTGGGCCTTGTGGGCACAGGGAGCCCCAAGTTCACTATTGATTTCTGTCTTTCACTCGGTATCAGGACAGGCTCATCAGAGTGAGCTGTGCAGTCTGTAGGCGGTCCTGCACGCAGGAAGCCTGGAGCCGACAGTTTGCCGAGAGAGCAGAGGTTGCTCAAGACAAGGACTTAACTAAGAGGACCAGACCTCCCTCCAGCCAGAATCCTGCCCCTGCCAGAGCAAGGGGGGAAGGGGTGAGGGGGCGGTGCACAGCCAGGGAGAGGAAGCCTTTGGAAGTGAACCCCGAGCTCAGCGCCCCGGTGTCAGGCTCTTGCCGAGCATGAAGACGTCTGAGGCAGCGTCCTGCGGCAGTCACGAGCTGTCTCTGGACTCCTACTGCCTGGCCTGAATCCCGATCCACTTTCCACCTCATGTCAGCTACGTGCCCTTCC
The DNA here is from genome assembly GCF_028858775.2 of Pan troglodytes. NCBI lineage: Eukaryota > Metazoa > Chordata > Mammalia > Primates > Hominidae > Pan > Pan troglodytes. Next base: position 140,655,110 of record NC_072406.2, on the reverse strand, counting down.
TCAGGCTGTTCGCCCTGTCTCCCCCAACGCCTCCATCTCCAAACGCAGAAATACTAGGGGTGCATGAGAATGAGGCGAGCAGAGCACGCCAGGCAGCGGGAGGGGAGCGAGGCAGGCAGCAGAAAGGACTGCGGAGCGGGCCGACCCTTCCGGAGCTCCCTCCTGCCCCCCTGCCCCCCAGCCTTCAATCCAAAAGCTTGCTTGCACTTCCAAATGGAAGTTTTAAAAGTGAGAATCAATGCACTCCAACAGAAAGCACAAATGTTCAATTACGAGATAAATGGAGCATTCAAGAACACATTACGTAACACGATTGGTTAATTGCGCAGGCGTTAAAGATCTAGAAACTCCGGCGGACCTTCGGCTATGCAATGAGGCATGGCTGCCTCGGACGGAAACAAATTCGCAAGGCAACCAGAGAATCCAGAAAAACAAATGCCTGCCACTTACCCATCCTGTTTGCAGGAAGGGAAATGAATCCCCACACTCCCATACTGAGCAATTCCCACGGGCACCTGCCTCTGATTACTGCTTACCTTATTATCTGCTGCACCACCACGAGCCGGGCCGGGCCTCGGCGGCTCCACTTCCTCATTTACAGGAAAGGTCTGCAGTGCCTCCCCCAACTCCTTCCCAGCAGGGGGCCTCAGATCAGTGAGGCCCCAGCAAAAAAGGGGGTGCTCCTTCGGCCAGAGCACCATGGCGCTCTGCACTGCACTCTGCCCCCGGCCCGCTATGCCCCACAGGCAGCTATACACTTCTTCCTCCTTTGCTCTCAATCAGAAGGAAGTCCTGACACCTGACAAACACTTAATAAGCACCTGTGGTGTGTAAGGCCCATTCAGACAAGGTCTGGGGAAGCAAGGCCAAAGCTTGCTATACTTAGCCACTGCGGCCCGCTAGCTCCAAGGGTCTGCCCGCCCAGTGGTGTTAGGTGCTAGCTGCGGGCTCAGGCGCCCCTTACAAGGGAAAGCATCTGTGCACCTGCTGGGCCCCTCCCCACCTGAAGGAGGCTTTGCTCACTCTGGCTGCAGGAAGATGTACTCAGTGTATACCGTGGGCAATGGGACCTGGATGCCCGTGGCCAACCAGGGTCCAGCTGCCATGGTGGTGGTGGTGGTGGGGCCTGCACCACTGAGAACGTGTGTGTGTGCCTCCCTCCTCACGGCTTACTGGGGTAGGAGCGAGGCCTGCGTGTATGCCCTCGCTCACACAGGCCAGCACCTGGACTGCCTTTGTGGGAAGGAGTAGAACAAAAGGATCAGTTGCCTGGACTCTGGAACCAGCCAGCGGGGTTCAAATCCCAGCTCAGTCACTTTCCTAGCTGGATGACCCCTCCCAGCCTCAGTCACAGAGACCTCTTTGCTGAAGGTCATTGGGGGATTCAGTGAGGTCATGCCTTTAGCTCCCTGTTCAGCACACAGGATGGGATGTCCTGGATGAGTGTTCCCAATTACCACCATCGTTGCTAGTGAGTTTATCTGCTTTGGCCTTAGGGACACCAGAAAGTTGGGCCCCTGCCCCAGGAATGCTGGGTTCAGTGTCCTGCACCAGAAAGGCCACATCACAGTGTCTAGAGCCCTGGAGAATATAGCTGCCCAGGGCCCAGCCTCTCCAGGTCTGAAGCAGGAGCACCCACTGCCATTCAAATGGCCCCCGAGAAATCCCCCAGGAAACCTGGTGCCAGTGAGATCCCAGCCTCCCCTGGGACTCATTCACCCACCTGCTCTTGCTGCTGGGCCAGCCTCAGCCCTCCAGGTCCTGTGGGTGTGGGGGTGCAGCAGACACCTCTCCACAAGATGCAGCTCACAGCTCACACGTGCCAGGCCCACACGTGCCGGCTGGGGGCCTGAAGACTTCCTGGAAAGAAACAAATGGCTTGGGTTTCATCAACAAGCAGAGATGCTCATTTGAAAGAAATGATTCCCACTTCACACCTTACTGTAATTTTCCAATTAATTGTGATTTAAATATGTTAATGCAGCTAACTAGGTTGAGCATCAGCTTAAAGACTTTCTGAATAATGAAGCAAGACCTCCTGATACACAGAAAAAGCAGAAAATTTTCCATTGAGCACAGCAGAATGGAGACAGACATATAGTCCTGAGATGGGGCCGGCCTCAGCCAGCGGCCAGGCCCAGGCAGAGAGCACAGGAGGGGCCTGGAGTCTTGGGAGGCCCAGGGGCTGTACCCTCCCTTCCACTCCCTTTGCTGGGTCTTCTTTGCAGAGAGCACCTGCACTTCCATTCATGGTGCATAGGAGGAGCCCTGGGGAGGTCCTTGACCCCAAATATCCCCCTTAGTAGCCTGCTACCACTGCCCAACTCATTCACATTACTGTTTCAACTCTTCTTACTGTTGCCTTTAGCTCTCCTGACCCCAGCCCAGTCCCCAGAGACATGTGGGCCTGGCCACTGCCAGGAAGAAGTCCCCTTCCCTCCCTGGAAGGAGCCCAGGCAGACTATGGTGGGCTTGGGGGCCTGAGCTGCTTGGTGCTCCCTCTCCAGGTGGAATAAGCCTAGGGGCCTTGGACAGCCGGCAGAGGACGCTCCTCCATGGGAGAAGTCCATGCTGCCGTCTCCACCCATGGCCTCTAGCAGCCTCTAGTCCCTCAGGCCACATCTGAATGATGGGGTTTAACCATGGATTTGCCCTCCCTGGATTCCCCACGACCCAGTATTCACCCTCGGACCTCCCTACCTCCCTGTCTGTTACACAGGGCAGATGGAGATGCTGACCTGGGGAGCTGTCATAAAGATGCAAAAGGATCAGGTTCATGAAAGCCAGCTGCGAGTGCTGAAGCTATGCCTGGGGAGGTGGATGGCGCCCACCTGGAGATGCCTGTGGGGGCACGGAGGTCTCAATTCACACGGGCGCCTCTTTCCATGCGGACAGAAAGCTTATGCCAGGCTGACAGGCGGGTCAAACAGCCCACCCAGTTACAACCTGGTCCACCTAGACCCTGGGCTGTGGGTCCTCCATGAGCTGCCTAAGGGCCCTGACGTCCCGCTGTGCTCGGCTCTCGCCAGGACATTCTGTTAGTGCTGCTCAGGCTACCATGACAGATGCCACTGGCTGGGTGGCTTCAACAGAAGTGTACTCCCCCACAGCTCTGAGGCTGGAAGGCCAAGAGCGAGGTGCTGCTGGCTGGTTTTTGCTGAGGCCTCTCTCCTGGGTTTGCAGATGGACGTCATCTCCCTGTTTCCTCACACGGTCATCCCTCTGTGCATGCACAGGTCTGCCGTCTCTCTCTCTCCTTCTTTGGGTCCTAATCTCTTGTTATAACAACACACTGAATTGAGGCCCACCCTAATGACCTAATTTTAACTTAACTACCTTCTTAAAGGCCCTGTCTCTAAATACAGTCACATTCTGAGGTACTGGGGTTAAGCCTTCAACATACGAATTTGGAGAGAAACAATTCAGTATGTAAGAGACATAGAATGGTCCTCCAGTCCAATGCTACTTTTTAAATTTGTTAATTCATTCAGTGTATATCTATGGGATGCATACAACATACCAGATGCTGTTCTGAGTGATGTATTTAAGGGAATACAGTACAGTAGTGGATGAAACAGAAAAAGTCCTGCCCACATGGACCTTGTGTTTCAGTGCAGGGAGATAGTCAAGAAGTAAATAAACAACACATGTATAGAATATGTCAGCTGGCATTAAGTTCTATGGAGAAACTACATTGTAATTAAGGGAATCGGAGGCCCAACTTGCTCCAGAAGGACACAGGGAGCAGACAGGTGGACCAGCAGTCACTCCAAGAAGCAGCCTGCATTTGGGCATTCAGATGGAGCTGGATGGGGCCCCACCTCTCAGAACACCGACTCTACCTGGTGCTGACAGTTCTATAGTGATGGGTTCATGTTCTCTGGCATCAATGGTTCATTTAGCTGAATTCTTTCTTCCAGTTATAAATTGGAGAGTGACTTTAGATTTTGCCAGTCACTGTGGATTTACAAAGGCAACGATGATAAATGTACAGATTAGCAGGGATAAGTTTCTGATGTGGTCATTACCCTTAGTGCTTGGCAGTCTTTTAGTGCCCTAATTAAGCAAGGGGAGTCAGGAGAGTCCTGTTTGTTAATACAGAAAAAAGCGTTTAGCTTCAATACACAAGAGGCAGTTCGGGTGCCATCATGGCTAAGAAAAAGGCAATAGCAATGATAATAAAAGCACCAGAGAAAGTCCTTAACACTTTGCAGCCACAGGTCAGGATTTCCTCTGTGCTAGTGGTGGAGGTAAAGAATCAGAGGTGTAGAAATACTAGCCCCAAACCCATATTGAGGCAGAAGCTCCCTCCTCCCTGTAACTCCCCCGGGACCAGCATTCCAAGGCAGGAAACCTTAATGTGGTGTTGAAGGCCATGGTGAGGTCACGCATCTCATTCCGTGAACTCTTCGATCCAATCCTGACTTTGCAACTTGCCTCCATGCTCATCCCATGGCCTCACTTGATAACACCAAAGGAAGAGGAAAGCACCAGCAGGGGCAGCTGCGCACTCAGGGCTATTTAATCAACCACCTTTGATGGGACAGAGTCAGGACAGAATTATCATTTCCTTTTTAAAGACGAGAAAAAGGCAGAGGCTTAGAAGGCCCAAGAGATTCACCCAAAGTCACATAGCCAAGACACAATGGGAGGCTTTGGCTGGCCACTTTGGGCCACGGAACCCCTGCCTTGCCTCCACCTTGGTGACCTCTTCGTGCACAGACTGGTCCACATGAGGTTGGCTTCTTATGCAGCCGAAAGCAACAGCTGGCCCCCAGGCGGGTCCCAAGAGCCCCAGGTTCACTGAAGATGCAAATCTCTGCTGTGCCCAGAGGCTGACCAAGGAGAAAGCTTGGATTCCATGCTGGGTGTGAAGATGAGCTCCTTCCTTGTTGTTCTGAGGATGTCACTGTGCCCAGTCACCGAGGGACAGGCAGCTTCTTTAAAGCCCGATGGATTCCAACGGGTCTCTAGCAGAACATTTGAAGCCTCTCATCAGGCAGAACCCAGTCCAGACCACGCTGGTTGTCAGACAGCCCGCAGGAGGGTCCCTAGGGCATAAGCCATGCAGGCACTGGCCTGGGGGTTCTCATGAAACTCCGTTCCCAGACTGGTCCGGAATATTCAGTTTTGATGATAAACTACTCACACTCCAGCCCCCACGTGGGGTTTACCACGGTCTCTTCCTGCTCGGTGTCCCCTGCCCCCAGGCAGATTTGGGAGTCCTCTTGTGACCGTTCCCCAGAGACTGAAGACTCTGAGTGGGTTGAGACCGCGTCTGCTTTCTCTTTCTTTCTTTCTTTCTTTCTTTTTCTTTTTTTTTTTTTTTTTTGAGATGGAGTCTTGCTATGTCGCTCAGGCTGGAGTGCAGTGGCGCAATCTCAGCTCACTGCAACCTCCGCCTCCTGCGTTCATGCCATTCTCCTGCCTCAGCCTCCCAAGTAGCTGGGACTATAGGCGCCCGCCACCACGCCCAACCAATTTTTTGTATTTTTAGTAGAGACGGGGTTTCACCGTGTTAGCCAGGGTGGTCTCGATCTCCTGACCTTGTGATCTGCCCATCTCGGCCTCCCAAAGTGTTGGGATTACAGGCGTGAGCCACCGTGTCCGGCCTGCTTTCTCTTTGGGTCTCACCCACTGCTGTTAGAAAAAGAGCTTGAAACACCTGCTGCATGGATGATGCATGGAGGAACAGGTGGGAAGGTGGCCCAGTCACAGTCCCCACCCAAGCATGCCAGGGTTACATTCTGGGTAAGCAGAGCAGAGGGGCAGTCACAAAGTGATCGGAGGCCAAATGACCCCTCCAATTAGCACGGTCAGGATAGCACTGTCCAGGGAGAAAGATGGAGCTGCCCCCTAGAGACCAACTACGTGTTTAAGGTGCTGCAAAACCAGGTCCAGTCAACATGATGAGCTGACTCAGAAGTTTGCAATGAAAAAAAATTTCTAAAATATTTTCCTTCCTGCATATCAGTAATTTTTGTGTCTGAGGTTTAATAGTGCTTGTATTTGAATTACCTATTGGGGCATGGAGTCACTCTTTTCAGTGCTCTAATATTCTAGCCCCCACCTTGCACCCCACAGACAGCTTCTTCGTAGCCCCTGGTGGACAGTGGCAAGAAGGTACCTCTCTGACATTTGTCCTGCCCAAAGCACATCTCAAAGCCCCGATCCCTCTCCAGACTTGTTAGAGAAGGACCCTGGGAACACTCATGACTGCAGGCCTGGGATCTGAGAATTATATCTAGGGCATGTCAAGCCACAGCCTGCCCTGGGCATGCCACATAAGCAGTTTTACCAACATGAACTCATCGCACCTTCATAAGAAGCCCACCCATTTCATAGAAGAGGAAACTTGAGGCTCAGGGAAGTGAATGAGTTTGTTCAAGATATCAGCTAGAAAAGGGTAGGACAGAGAATCAAACCCCAGGTGATGTTAACTCTCATACCTGAGTTTATGCTTGGTACCAGGCCACCTCTCCTGGGTGCTAGGTTGCCCTTCTGGGTGGTTTTCCCAACTCCAAGGCCTCCACCTCTCCTCCTCCTTTTCTTCCTCCTTCTTTCTGTCTGTCTAAATCCACCTGGCCAATCATAGCCAAAATAGCCTCTGAAGACATCCACCTGGCCAATCATAGCCAAAACAGCCTCTGAAGACACTCCCAGGAGTCCGCAGAGATGCTGCCTGCACAAATCCAGGGCTACAGCTGCTCTTCTTACTTTCCAGACTCCTGGAATGTGGCTCAGACTCCCGCTGCACCTGGGCTATCCTCTATTCTAGCCCAGGGCTGTTTCTCTGTGTAGTCAAGTTTTTCCTCCTGAGTCACCCACCTTCAGGCCTGTGCTCACACTGTCATCCTCACTGGAAGGGCCTTTGCTGGCTACCCACACAACTCCATCAGTTTATATCCTTGCCTGGCACCCCTTGGGACTCTCTGTAGTAACTGGCAGGGCTTGAAGCAGAGAGGAGCCCAGTGGCTACCGAGTCACTCATCTCCTCTTCACATTATGAGTTATTAAATGGCACTAGTCTCTATTTCAATCCAACCACCTATTTCATATTTGTTTGTCTGTCATCTGACCCAGACAACTCTAAGGCTTCTTATACACCACATGCCATCCATGTCACTGGTGACTTGGTAAGACAGCTTGAAACCAATGGACATTGATAAGAACTGATGGGTGTGTACTTGTTACTGTAAAAGGATCAATGGACTCCATTACAGAGAGATGGAGGACATCTCTGATTCTCCCATTTACCAGCTGGTAAACATACCAGGGCCACAAAAGAGGTAGCAACCAAATTTCTTCTCCTGACAACTCACACACATGCCCTGTCTTGGGACAGCTCAATGACTTAGTTTGTTGGAAAGCAGTTGATTTTTTATTTACCAAAATACCTTATTTCCATGTTTGAATTCATCAAATGCGTATGCCACATATCCATCTACTTCTGCAACCTAGTTTGTCCCCATCCTTTGGTTTATTCCATGGTTTGTGTAGAACAGGATGTCTTGAGTATGTGGAATAATCCCTGAGCTTTCAGTTCTTTGAAATCTCCCCTCCTCTCTTGCATCAGGATCTGCTGTTTCCTTTGCCTTCAGTGTTTGCTTGGCCAACTCCTGTTCTTCCCTGAAGGACAGATTCACAGGTCTCTTTCTTGATGGGGCCTTAGTTGACCCCCTCTTTACTTAGAACATGTGCAATTACTTGTTCATTTCCTCCCTCATTAGATTTTAAGCTCCCTCAGGGCAGGGCTCCCTCCACCTTTTTCATCTCTTTATTTCCAGTGTGTAACATGATACTGCCACAGAGAAGGCACTCAATAAATATTTCTTCAAAGAATGAATAAATGTTCAAATTAAGGCCATTAATTCAGTGTGATGATGCCAGCAGCCCCACTTAATAATCTGCCCGAAGCCCTTTCCTTTGCTGTTTTCCAAGAGGAGATTGAAGCACCCAGGGCTCCCACGGAGGCAGCAGCCACATACAAGACTCGTCAAAGAGGCCACATCTTAAAAAACAACTGTTCTGGTGTTAGCCTTTTCCCCCTTCTCCACAGAGCAGAAGTCACATGGAATGAGGTCCCACTGTCTCCTCTATAAACATGTTTGGATGTTTGTCACTTAGGTCAACATTGACAGTCATTGGAAGTGGCACATTTAAACACAAAAAGCACGAGGCATTAACAGATCCAGCCGCTCAGGGCCCTGCACCCTTTACATGAAAAGCCCTTAAATAAACGTAACATGCCTAAATTGTGTAAATGCCAGGGCTTTCGAAGTCACTTGCTCCCGTGTGCCCTTGATGGGCCTTTCTTCGACTTTCCATCTCTGTGACCACAGAGGACTCGGTGGCCAGGGGAGGGGGAAATGGGCACCCTGGCACTTGCACAGCCTCAGTCTCAAGGAAGCCAGGAGGGAATGGGGCTGCAGTCCCAAACTGCACTTCTGTGAATTCCACCTGCTAAAAGGCTGCACTCGCACACTTGTTGGCCCTGTATCCAACCGGGGGTTATGTCAGCTGTGGCCACTGCACATCTTGGGTGTTTTTCCCAAGAAGTTACTTTGTCACACTGCAGTCCCCTCTGGGCTGTGTGCGTAATGCCCTGCAGCCCACTGGCATCTCTGTCATTCCAAAGCTCTTCTGTGCACGCTGTGTCATGGTGACCCTGGATGGACACCTGTGGGGTGGTGGAAAGGTAGAGTCCTCATCTGTTGATGAGGAAACTGAGGCATAGTACAGTTGCCTGATTGGCCAGACCTCCCAGGCCAAGGGCTCTATTGCAGATAGCAAGCACCCTCCATACCCACCTGCACAGGCGCCAAGTGCCAGCCCCTCTGCCAATGATGCCAGAGATGATGTCATTGCCAGGACCCACGGCCACTCTCCAAGGCTTTCTGCACAGACTGCTGCAGAGGCCCCACTCCCGGGGACCACTCTTGAGGTCCCCATGTCTTTGCATTAAGGTCTCAGGGGAGCATCATTCTTTAAAGGTCCAGCCCATGTCTGAGGGATGAGGGAGACTGGCCTATGCAGCCATTGGGTTCTTGGCTTGACCTTGTACCTCACTGGCCTTGCACACCCTTCCTGGAGTGCCTGGGCCCAGGCACAGCCTATGGGGGGGGTGGGCACAGTGGGCAAGCCTTGATTGAGCAGGATAGGTTCATGGCCATTTTCAGGACAAAGAACTTGTAGCTTTGGTTTTGCAACCATCATCCCGAAGTTGAGAGTGACATCACTGGCGCAGAAGCCTGGACACCCCCACTGGTAAAAATATAAAAGAAGGGAAAGGGCATTTTACAGCCTCAGGTTAAGCCACCTGGGCCTAAAACAGTAGCCATGGGGTGTTGATGGCCTGGGGAGCATGTTCACTGTGTGCGCTGGGTGGGCAGGAGAGGCTGCACCCATCCTCCAGGTCTTTGGAAACCAGGAGTCCCTCCTTTCTCCTCACCTTCCCCAGTTCTTTGGCATCTCCCTGCAGTCTGCCTCTTACTAAATGTCTGGTTTTGATTTCTCAGAGTCTCAGCCCAGGGAACTGGAGCGGGAACAACTAGGGCAACAGGGCCATGATGAGAGTGGGTGCCACTCAGTCCACCAGGGCACTAGGAATGGACACAATAGCTCATGGATCAGCAGAAGAAATCCAGCACCATCAGAGTCTGTGCTAGGTCGAACAGCATCCTCAAAATTCTCATCCTCCTGAATCTGTTGTTGAAACCTTATTTGGTCATAAGGTATTTACTGATGGAATCAAGTTTAGATACGGTCATATCTGATTAGGGTACATCCTATATCCAACATGACTAGTGTCCTCATAGGAAGAGGGAAGTTGAGACACAGAGACACAAACACAGAGAGAGAACACAGCCTGGGGATGGAGACAGAGATTGGAGCAATGGATCTACAAAGCCAAAGAACGCCAAGAGATCCTGCCACCTTCAGAAGCTGGAAGGGAGGCAGAGAAGGACCCTCCCTCCCAGCCCCTGCTAGGAACCAAACTTGCTGACACCTTGGTTTAGGGCTTTTAGTCACCAGAACTGCAAATGAAGGCATTTCCAGTGTTTCAAGCCACAGGTTGTGATATCTTCTCATGGAAGACACAGGGCATTAACCGGGGCCCTTGGCACCCTGCCCCTATCCAGGACAGAAACAGGGACATTGTCCATGAACTCATTAGGGAGGGTCTTTTGCCTGTATGTATGCATGTAGAGGCCACAGGGATGACGCAGAGGACCCTGAAGGACAGGAGGCCAGGGCGCACGTCTCGCTTCTGTGTCAAACCATCCCTATATTGTCCTTGATCTGATGGGTGAGCGGGTAAGGTTGCAGGGACAGGGTGCTCACAGTCTTTGGAGCAGCCCCACCTCACGTGGTTGAATTCAGGCAACTGGCTCCAGACCTGTTCTCCAGATGGATCCATGGAGGTGTAGGTCCTCCCAGCTGTCTGTTGCTGGCACACTGGTGTCAGCTCGGGTGATTGCAGAAGAGCTGCAGCCAGGTTTCTGGGGCTGAACATCACTCACAGTTGTTTTGCAGATGCAACCATGGGCTGCCCTGGACCTGTGGCCCTAATTTGCATAATGGTCTTTGTCCAGAAGGAGAGAGGGAAGGGGAGAAGGAGAGCAGCTGCCTCTTTCTGCTGGTCCTGCCGGCCAGGGCTGCGAAAGCTGATGCCATCTGTTGTAAGCGATTGACCCCTACTCCAAGGGGGCCAGGTGCTCCAGAAACCAGGAAAGAGACTGACTTCAGGAGGCAAAGTCCCTCTCAGAGCGCCCGCTGCCAGGTTGCTGTCTCTGGGAGGCTGAGTCATGCCACCATGTTCACTGAGGCTGGCAGCTTCTGAAGTGTCCTCAGATGCTGGGGTCAGCTGGAAGATCTCGGAAGTGTCCATTCTACTTCTAAGCTGTTTTAGACATGAACACAAAGCCACCTTGCCGGCTACAGAGGGCGCCTTAATCCAGCTAAGGATCTAGCTCAGGGTCAATAGTAGATGTAGTTTCCCTGCTCAACTCAACCCAGGGCAAGAACTCTGGGCCCAGGCCTTGCCAGAGGAGGCTGAGAACCCAGATATGAGCCCCAGTATGGAGCAGAGGAGACCGCCGTTGGGGAGACCACTTCTCTACCAACTCCCCGTCACCCAAGGCACTGGCACTGTCTCCTCTCCACAGCCGAGCCTGAGCAGGTTCTGCAGAAAGCTCCCCAGGGAGGAGGGTGCACTGGGGCAGAACTCAGGACTAGCAAGCCCGCTGGGGCGGGGGCAAGGCTGGTGGCAAGAGACTCCTTGACTAAAAATGCTGCCACCACCATTCTTACAGTGCCCTGGAGCCTGGGATGGAGCATGTGAGCTATCCCTGCCCCCACCCCCTTCCCATCAGGTCATTCCACTGGGTACAATCAATTTCCTGCAAAAGTGGTTCAAGCTCAGTGCCAGGCTGTGCCTCATTCGTCCCTGAGCATTCAAGATCTCCCGGAGGGCAGGACAAAGTCCCCACCCCAGCCTCTCCCACAAAGATGCTGAGCATCATCGGAGCCTGAGATCTCCCTAGCGGTGCTGGAGACAGGCTCTACTGTAGGCCCTGGCTTCTGCAGTTTGCAGAGCAGCTATTACAGTGCAGGCTTCTTAAACACATGATGCTTTGAAAAGTCTGGCCTTGCTTGTAAAGCAGAGAGAGCACAGGATTTGGAATCAAAAAGAGATGTGAAGGCCAAATTAAGGCATGGCTGCAGAGAGACAGGGCTCTACCTCTCCTTGCTGGGGGACAACTCGATTCACTCTGCTGGACCTCAGTGTCCCCACCTGGAGAAGAGGCGAAGCTGCAGAGTCCTCTGGGAAACAAAGTGCTTTGTAAACTCAAAAGGGCCCGGAAATGTGCCCTCCATTCACCCATGCCCCTGGGGACACGCCTCGTCTGGGCAAATGGAAACCCCAATACTTGGCTTCTTTCCTGGGCCTCTTAGGCCTACTCCTACATTTTGCTCTTCTTGGCACACTTGACTATGGAGAAGAAGGCCTCATTTACGGAAAAGTCTCACCCAGCAGACTCCATGTCCTTTGTTTATCTCCCAAGACTGTCAGTTCCTTGTTTACTTAAACAGAGATTTAATAAAAAGCAATAGAGAGTGGTCTTGTGGCTGCTGGCTCTCCCCTGCTCGCTCCTAAATGCCGGAGCATTCCTGACTCCCAGAGCATGCTCACTTTGGCAAGGCATGCCATAGGAATCTTTCCCTTTATTTTCTTTTGGACTCCAGGCTCTTTTGAGGGACCTGATATGGACTGAATGTTTGTTTTGCCCTAAAAGTCTTCTACTGAAGCCCTAATCCCTAATGTGATGGTATTTGGAGAAGGGACTTTTGAGAGATGATAAGGATTAGCTGAGGTCATGAGAATGGGGCCCTGATGCAATAGGATTAGTGCCCTTAAAAGAAGAGACACCAGGGAGCTCTCTGTCTCTCTCCCCCTCCCTCTTTCTTTGAATGCCCAAAGAAGAAGTCACAGGAGCACACAGCAAGAAGGCCGCTGCCTACAAGCCAAGAGGAGAGGCCTCAGAATGAATCTACCAGGTCAGCACTTTGATCCTGGACTTCCCAGCCTCCAGAAATGTCAAAATAAATGTCTGTGGTTTAAGCCACTCAGCCTGTGGCATTTTGTTATGGCAGCCCGAGCAGACTAAGACAGCGCCCTTTCCTGGATTCCTGTCACCCAAGAGATTCAGTCCATTGCACCCCATTCCATGTCTGTCCACTTGGTCCTGAGAACACTAGAAACCTGGTCCAACCTGAATTGAATTTTTTGGCGTTCTGGGGCTTATTGAGGCCCTGGAAGCTCTCATGGTTCGGAGTTTTTCCACAGCTCACACGGGCATGTCTCAGCACCCCTCTGTGTTCATGGGAGGTGCCAGCCTGTGGGGCGACTGCTCCAAGACTCCTGTCTCCTTGCTGCCAGTTCCTGCACAACGCGGCCTCCTGGGCCCATGGGCACTGCTAGCCAGGCCTGTTCCCTTCCAGTTGCAGCCGCAGCAGCAGCCTCATGGAAGTGAGGCGTGTGCTCCTCAGGGAGGGCAGAGCACATCAACGCAAGCGGTCAGTGCACCATGCCCCTGGCACGGGCTGATGTACCAGCTGCAGCTCCAACAACTGTCATCTGACATCCTGACACAGATGAGCGCCAGGAGCTTGGAGGCCTGGGCAGCCCGCTGCTCTCTCCCACCACACCCAGACCCCCGGGTCCAGCCTCCAGCCAAACAGGTGTACAACAGCCTGTTGCAGCTCCTCTGAGAAGGCCGTAGGGTCCGGAGAGGCCTCTGAGGGAAAAACAGATGAAAAGAACAAAGGCGGTTAGGCCTTGCGTTGACAAGCTCATTGATAACAGTTTAGGGGGAGCAGGCCTGCCTGGTGACAACAAATTGCTCCTAATGGCTTTTGCTGCCTGCAGGCCCCCATCAGAGAGAACAAGCTGTCAGGTTGGTCTAAGGCAGGCACATTCCTCTAAGCAGAGGGACCCCTCTTACTTCCCACTTCCCAGGGCTTGCCCTTGTGGGGACACTATGCGGCAGATGCAAGTAACCAGGAACCCAGCACTGGGGGAAGAGTCACGGTTTGAGTGATGACAGCTGTCAGGTTTCACATTCCAAACGTCAGCCTTGCTCAGGCATGCTAAGTGCATCCAGGTAAGCCCAGGTAAGCCATTACATTTTGCAACTTCATTTTGCAAGTACAGAAACTCCAATTCCGAAGGGTTCATTTTCCCAGGGTTGGATCATGGAGAGGGTGGCAGAGCTCAGCTCAGAAACTGCCTGGGTTCAACTCCAAACTGTGTGCCTTTTGTTGCTGTGCAAATCTGTCCCCATGTTGGAGGGAGGTCCTAGGGAATGTTCTCCCCTGGCAAGTTCAGGAACTGGGTGGTGGTCCTTGGAGAAGGGTATGTGATATGGTTTGGATCTGTGTTTCTGCCCAAATCTCATGTCAAATTGTAATCCCCAATGTTGGAGGTGGGGCCTGGTGGGAGGTAATTGAATCATGGGGTGGATCCTTCATGAATCGTTTAGCACCATCCCCTTGTTACTGTATAGTGAGTGAGTTCTCATGAGATCTGGTCATTTAAAAGTGTGTAATACCCCACATCTCTGTCTCTCTTTCTCCTGCTCTGACCACGTAAGATGTGCCTGCTTCCCCTTCACCTTCCGCCATGATTGTAAGTTTCCTAAGGCCTCCCCAGGAGCAGAAGCCCCTATGATTCCTGCACAGCCTGTAGATCCATGAGCCAATTAAACCTCTTTCCTTTATAAATTACCCAGTCTTGGGTATTTCCTATAGCAGTGTGAGAACAGACTAATACAGTGTGTAACACAAATCCTGTCTCCTTGAAATGCCAACAGATATCTTCTTTAAGGAAAATGACAAGGCTTATAGAGGCTCAAGGAAAGCGGCCAGGCGCGGTGGCTCACGCCTGTAATCCCAGCACTTTGGGAGGCCGAGGCGGGCGGATCACGAGGTCAGGAGATCGAGACCATCCTGGCTAACACGGTGAAACCCCGTCTCTACTAAAAATACAAAAAATTAGCCGGGCGTGGTAGCGGGCGCCTGTAGTCCCAGCTACTCGGGAGGCTGAGGCAGGAGAATGGCGTGAACCCGGGAGGCGGAGCTTGCAGTGAGCCGAGATCGCGCCACTGCACTCCAGCCTGGGCGACAGAGCGAGACTCCATCTCAAAAAAAAAAAAAAAAAAAAAAAAAAAATGAAAGGAAAGCAACAAGACAAAGTCAAGCAGGGTTAGGGTGAGCCGGGAGACTGGGGCCAGTATCTGCAGGGAACTCCTCTTCTTTTATCCTCATGGCACCAGCTGGGACAATGTGGCCAACCTGTGTCTGGGGATTTGCTCTAGAGGAACATCTACCTTGTCCCAGAAAAGCATATTCAGAAAAAGGCATGTCCATGCACAAGACTCTCAGCCTACCCCACTGAAAGTGCAGGTGACAGTGCCATTGTCCAGGGGGTAGTCAGCAGTGAGAGCAGCCTCAGCTGTGCCCAGCAAGGGCCTGCCATGGCACCACACCTACATCCCCTACCTCTGTGCCCTCACCTAGCAGGCCCCGGAGGCTGACAGGTGTCATTAGCCCACCCCACCCCATCAGCCAGCCCTTTCTCCCCCGACCCGAGTCAGAGGTGGGGACTGATCTAAAAGGTCAGTGACTTTCTCACCTCCTGCTCAGACAGGGCTGGAGTTGGTGATGAGGACTTGCCCCAAAGATGCTCACCTCACTGGTCAAGTTTGCCTGTTTGAAGGTAAATAAAGATAGTGAGTACCAACAATACAATCGCCGTGGGTGACTAATATAGTTAGTTCTGTGTCTCTACGAAATCTCACGTCAAATTGTAATCCCCAGTGGTGGAGGTGGGCCCTGTGGGGAGGTGACTGGATCATAGGGGTGGGATCTTCATGAGTAGTTTAGCACCATCCCCCCGATGCTGTTTCTGTGATAGTGAGGGAGTGAGTTCTCCTGAGATTTGGTTGTTAAAAAGTGTGTGGCACCTCTCCCCTCTCCTCCTCCCAGTCCAGCCATGTAAAGTGCTGGCTCCCCCTTTACCTTCCACCACGATTGTGCGTTTCCCGAGGCCTCCCCAGAAGCAGATGCTGCCATGCTTCCTGTACGGCCTGCAGAACCATAAACCAAGTAAACCTCTTTGCTTTGTAAAGGACCCAGTCTCAGGTATTTCTTTATAGCAATGTGAGATCGGGTTAATACAGTGACTATTTTTGGATAATGTGAATTAGAATAAAAATGCAGCACCTGATTTCCAGCCTAACGGTGGGTGGTGCATTCATCCATTGTTCATTCACTCATCTGTTGCCTCCCATGGTGGCTGCCTAGTAAGTAGCTCCATCCCGCCCCTTTGTTTGGGGTGAATTAATAAAAACATTCACCTGCTACATTCACCTGTTGTGCCCTTTGGCTGCTGTAACCGATCAATAGCTACTTACTCTCTCACATCTGGCATCTATAAGTCTGAAATGAGTTTCACTGAGCTGAAATTAAGGCATAGGCAGGGCCACAATCCCTCAAGAGGCTCGAGGGGAGGATCCTTCCTTGCCTTTTCCAGCTGCTGGTGGCTGCCACCAAGTCTTGGCTTGTAGCTCCATCGCCCCAGTCTCCGCCTCTACCGTCACATTGCTGCTCCATCTTCTGGGGCAAATCTCTTTCTGCCTCCCAAGAGAACATTTGTGATTACATTGAGGGGTCACCCAGATAATCCAAGATCATCTCCCCATTTTGAGATTCTTAATTTATTTACATCTGCAAAGTCTTTGCTGGATAAGGGGCTGCTACTTAATCTACAACACCCACTATTACATGGTCAGTTAATTGCAGGTACCCACATAATGGGATAAGATGAACCTATCAGATGTGGTGTTTTTCAAGATTTTGTTGTGTTTCCCCCATCCTCGTGGTTCTGGAAGCTGTAGCTCCAGTCTGCAACCAGGCGGATTTGCTGCCACCTGGACCAGGAATGCCCTTGAGTGCCAGGACGATGGAGGCACTCATTTTCCTACTTAGTCTGTTCAGTGTTTTCCAAATGTTCACTAGGAAAGGATGTTACATTTTGCTGTCTGTCTTTTGTGGTCTTGTCCCTGTGTATCCTGGCACCCACAACACACATTGACCTGGAGCAGGTGCCCTACACCTGTTGAGTGAGTGGACCTTGAAGATGAGGGAAGACAAAGCATTTTAGATGGTGAGGGGAACCTGTCTGTGTCCCACCTCTGGGCTTCCTTGCTGCGTGCTGACCCATTGCCTAGCGCCCTTTGGCATACCCAGTGGGTGTGGGTGCCGCTGCCTCATTCTGCACCCTCTCTCATATTTCCTGTGCCTCCTTGGGTGGGTGCTAAGGAACTACCACTGGGTCATGCCCAAACCTCAGCCACTGGGTTGCACTGCTGGAATTTGCAGGAATCCTGACAATAAAGTCACACCCAGTGCAGTTGTGCGGCCTGTAGCAAGTGGGCCGTGACTTAGCGACTGCCACATTTCTAACGCCCACGCAGGTAGGATGAGGGATGTTTTATTCCCCTTTTGCAGCTGAAGAAATTGAGGCTGGGAGAATTCAATCGCTTGCGCCAGGCCACTCAGCTGGGAAGGGCCAGAGATTCCAACCTGGGGCTGTGTAACTTCCCAGCCTGGAGTTTCCTCAGCAAACCAGGGCAAGACGAGTAGCCTAATAAAGCTGACAAACTGGGTTGTGAAACACCATTTTTAGAGTTATGTTTTGTTTTCATTATTTTTATCTAAAACAATCAAATGTGGAAGGTGCGGTGGGGGAACCCTCTTCTAAAGGGCACCCGCCCACCCACAGGGTGTTCCCTCTGCACAGTGGGACTTTGCATTCACCAGATGTCGAACCAATGACGTGAGTTCCAGCCACGTCCTCAGCACCCTGCCGTGGGGCACGGCTGCCCATCCTGCTACTGTCTTCAAGTGCTCTAGGTTTCCCTTCCAGCGTTTAAAATTTAATGTGGTGCCAGTTTTCGGGGAATTCCTAGTTGGAAGCAGGGCAGCACCGGCGTCCACTTGCCACAGTGGCCAAGGCCTGGCAGCAGGAGCTTTCTTCCCAGGCTCCCGGGGGCATACACTGCTGTCGCCCCAGGCCCTGCTCACTGCGGGCTGGTCCACATGCCAGACCCTGCCATTTGGCACCCTCACTGGTCCTCGAGAGAGCAGCGAGCAAAGTGTCGCCCTTGCAGGCCAGTACCAGTCAGGACGGGGCATCTGCCCAACCACCCTGGAGCGGCCCAGACTTCTGGATGGAAGCAGACTGCTTCCCTTTGATGCACTTTTACTCACACCCTTTAAGAGCACTTAATTCACCCTGAAAGTGAAGTGGTTTATTTATGACCCCAGCCCTCGCGTGATGGTGAGTGGCGCCAACACACAGATGATTGTTTTTGGCTTCATCAGTTTTTGGTGATGTTTGCTCAACAACATTAAGCTGAAATATCGTTTGCCGGGGATCACTGCCCATCAGGCACTTAATTACATACAAAATTAGATTTCCTTGCAGTTTCACCGAAAGCCCAGGGCATTGGGATAATTACTAAGAGAAAAGATAAAAAATCAAGTTTATCCCCCAAACCGTTCCACCAAATAGCAGCGAACAAAAGTATACAATGCTACCACTGAAATGTCCATCTCTTGCAAAGTCAAGGCATTGAGAGTTGGCCCCTCACCCTCACCCTGCCTGGCTAAAAAGCTGCACAGATGACAGCTGCTTCCAGGTAAGGCGGTGCGGGGGCCTTGAGGCTCTAGGACTCTTCGCAAAGCCCAATAAGATCATTCCTTTTGAAAATTTCCAAAGGAGGCCATTGTGCCTTTCCAATTTTTTTTTTTAATGAGTAAAAAGACAGGGATTAAACAGAGACTGTATTTCTAGAACTTTGGAAGGAGAAGGGCCTGGTTCTGCTCACTAAGTGACCTTGGGTGACTCCTCGCCTCTCTGAGATACCCTCACCAGGAAGGTGGGGCAGCACGGCTCGCCTCCTAGGACTGCGGCGAAGCTTCCATGAGCTCATGTATGCAAAGCGCTTGGCTCAATCCCTGGCCTACACCAGGTGCACAAAAAATGGGAACAGTTCTGATGACTGTTTTTGCAGGATTTTCGGAGGCAAAGGATTCCTGTGCCCTTGTTCAGCCTGGTGGTCCAAACATGCAGTTTTCTATTGACAGTGCTGTGCCCAAACTCTCCACTTGCTCTGTGCAAAGGAGGCTGGGCTCTGGCTCACCCCCAAGTGAAATGGGAGGAAGGTGGGGTTTGAGACCCCAACGCTCAGCTCCTCTGCTCCTGCCCGCAGCAGTCTCCCCGCTAGGGAAGTCACTGACCACAGTGTTTGATTCCCTGCCCCACTGGGCACGAGGGAAGAAAGTGCTTTTGATGTGAAGTGATGGGGCAAGCCCCCACCCGCAAGCCCCCTTGATCTGTGTCTCTCTCCATTACCTTGCAGATGTTTCCCTAAACAGAGACCAGCTTCTCCTGGGAAGCAACTGGCTGCCAGCCTGTTCTCTCCAGGCCCTGAGGGCCCAGTGGAGGGTCCGTGCTGGGCTGCAGCTGAATTTCAGGGCGTGGGGCTGGGTTCCCACCGTGCATATGTTCTGCACTCTCGGCTGAGGCCAGATGAAGCTGTACACTGTTTAAGGGCCAACCTGGGTAAGCAGGACAGCACAAAAACATGATACCTCTGGAAGGCTGGAGGCAAGATTCAGTTAAACGGCTTCCACTGTCATCGGTGTCACCAAGCTGAAGCTTGTCTTGTTTACCGGATGAAGGTTTCACACTGTGTCAACTTTCTGCCAGAATCCAGCATTAAAATGAGCAGTTAGTACAAGTCAGCCATAAACATGGCAGATCCGCGAGACAGGCAGAAGCCACTCTGAGATCCCCGGTGCAGCTTTTAACCACTTGGCATGCTGCTCGCTCAAACTGGAGAGGGGGCTGTGTGCATCATTTGGGCCCGAGTGCAATGCACTTGAAATAATTACTTTAATCAGCACAAGTTAATTACTTTAAATCATAAATTAATGGCAGAGCATTTGGCAGAGCCAAATGTGTGTGGCGAGGCTGTCAACGGAAAACCCAGGTGAACCTGCGACCCTGCCTCGGCACCGCCAGCAGAAGCCGCGGCCCACCTACTGTGCGTGCCACTTCTGCGCCGTCAGGAAGAACTCTTTGTAACCAGAGAAGAGCCACCTTAAACTGTCACCTATAAAAAAGGAGCCATAAACAAGCAGACTGCTGCTAAGCAGGTGCTGCTGGAGAAGCCGGCCCTTGACAATAATAAGATCTTAAAATGGCATCTGCCTTTATTTTATAGCACAATTGGAAAGATGGTTAAAAGTAATAAACCCAGCTGATATGTTTTATGAGTTGGTAGTTAGCAGTGTTTACTGTGGATGAAGATTTCGGAGAAGATACTGTCACCCCAAATGCAGCCCCTCCTCAGCATTCCGAGATCTGAGCCGCTCAGAGCGGAAGCAGCAGCCGCTGCACTGATGGTTTCTTCCATCCCTGTTCTGGCATTTCAAAGAAGCAGCCAGAGTGATTTGGAGAGGAAAGGAGAGGTTCTTCCGAAGAAAGGGGGAAGCCTTTATGAACACATGCTTAGCCTGGATCAGCCTGGAGTGCCTGCGTGCTGGGGGCTTGGAGCACTGCAGACGATGCAAATGGCTGATCAGGGGTGCTGGGCAGGGTTGCCCACAGCCTCTTTCAGGTGTCAAGCAATGTGGATGCAACTCACAGGCACGGGGAGAGGAGGAGCTGGCTAGGGAATGGGGTCTGCAGGGAGAGCGTGGAGCACTGGAACTTTCGGGATGTGAGAATATGGTCGTGGTGCAGTCTTCCCCCATGGGGCCAAGCACATGATGGCATTCATTCCCGGCCATTCATTCATTCAGCAGAGACCAAGGAGCTCCCTGTGTACAGGGCTCATTCCAGGCACTGAAAATAGAACCAGGAGCAAATCAGACTCAGTTTCTGTCCTCTCGACCCTTACAGTTCAGTTGCAGGGAGCAAACAATTAAATATTGCAAATAAAGTGTCATTGGGCTGTGATATGAGAAGGGCAAGATGTGGGTCACACTGGCACACGTGTGAGAAAATGTACTGACTTGGAAGGGGCCCCAAATAAAATCTCTAGCTGACTTATTGGGAGACCGTGCACATCATCTTAGCTTTATAACTGCAGCTTCTATAGATTGTCAGCAATGGATTGATTAAATATTTCCCAATCACCAGGACTGGATTAAGAACCTCAAAGGCCTAAGCAGACCATGATGATCCTCCTGTCCACACATAATACAGCTAAAAGCAAAGCACACACCATGCGCCCTGTGCTGCAGCAAAAGCATCTTTGTTTCTGGGTTCTCCCAATGCTAACAGCAAAGCCCTGAGTGCAGAGCCTGCTGCTGGGAGATCCAGGCCTTCCAAGCTCTCCAAAATCTCACCCAGTTCTGGAGAGTTGCATGCCAAACTTCACACACACACACACACACACACACACACACACACGTGCGTGCCTCGCCCATGCAGATAGAATCCTACCAAGTCCCTGGCGATCCAGGTGGAAGCAGGCACTCAGACCTCCCAGTCTGTAGTGAAAAGTCCACCTGCAGGAGCCACTGTGTCCATGCTGGCAGGTGTGGCTCCCAAGAGAGTCTGGCAGGCCCTGAAGTGCTTGCTGGCAACAAGGACAAACCCGACATCTTGGTCTTTGGGCTGAAACTCCAGTGGGCTCTTATGTGGAATAACAGCAGGAGACCTGGGTTTCACCTCTGGCGCTGCGTGGCTTTAACCAGCTCTGCCAATCCTGGCCTCAGGCAACTTCTCCAAAAATGAAAGTGGACAGGAGGACCAAGAAGGTGCTCTCAGGGCCCACTGGTTCTCCAGTCCCAGGGAGGAGCAGCCCCTGTTCACGCACTGAGATGGGCCTGGGGTGGCTGGCTCCGTTTTCCGAGAACACACAGTGCAATCCCACACCTAGCAGGTGGCCCGGGCTCATGTCCTGGATGGCTTCCCTCACTCATCCCAAGTCTCAGGAAATCTGTGCCAGACTCTGACTCCTCCCTGGGGAGTTTCCTCGATCAACCAAACCCATTAGCACCCCACCATGTAGTACTCAACTTCGGCCTTAAAGACAATGAAACTCAGGTCTGAGTTTAGCAGATCTTGAGCTGTGTGACTTAGGACTAGCTATGTAAGCTATTAGCGTCACTACTCATTTGCATGTTGGAAATGACAGTAGTAACATCAGGGCATCCTGCAATAATTAAAAGCAACAAACTAAGGAGGTGCCTAGCACACTTCCGGGAATATGGTAGGTGCTTGGTAACCACTGACTAACAAAAACTGATCATCCAGGCATCGTTGCTCTCTTGGGTCTACCCTGACTATTTCCACCCCCTCTAATTGACATCTTCAGAACCCTGCCATACTTGCCAGTACCGTGGACTATGTGATGGCACATTCCACACAATGGTGCCCACACCCACTGTCCCTTGTTGGTGGTGTGGCTTAGCTGGGCTAGATATGCTCTGACAGCAGGAAAGTCCCTGGCCTGACCTCTGTGTAACCAGCTCAAGGCAGGTGAACAGAGAACAGAGGTCCTTAGGGGCTTGAGCCACTGGGAGAGCCACCCTGGCCAGGTACATTTAGACACGGAACTGGGCTTATAAGGGGCCCTCCATCCAATTTGCTGGCCTTTAGGATGAGCAGAGAGGTGCTCTGTGTTGTCTTCAGTGTACAAAAAAGAATATCTCTGCACAGAGTCCATATCTCAAAAAAAGTGTAGAATGCTAGAAATAAAGTGTTATCCCAGCCGAGCACAAGAATGAGATGAGGTTGGGATGCACTCTGGGGGACCCATCACCCAGCCCCGGAACGAGGGGGCTCAGAACTGGCAGAGGGGTGCTTTCCTAGGTGCAAGACACAATCATATGTAGCAAGAAACATCTAAGAGTTACCAAATAAAAAATAACATCGCAGAAAATGAGAAACATTTTTCCTGTGCCATTAACATCAGGGACTTGAGTTCTTGAGTACTTGGGATATTGCACCTGTTCAGAATTCCATTCTGTTCTGATCAGTCACAAGTATTTTGGCAGAACCATCGTTAGCCAACCTCATCTTCAAAATACTCTGGGTCAGATTTAGTCTCGGGTCCCACATGGGAAATTTCCACTTTCATCAAAGTTTGTCAACAGCTCACAGGTCCACTCTCACATTGCAGGGTTCCAATTAAATTTGGCCTGGAATGAGACCTCATCTTCTTCATGATTTTCTTAGGATTATGATAAAACTTGAACCCAGCAATGTCTAATAGATCTTTCTGCAATTATGGAAATGGTCTATCGCTGAGCTTTCCAATGTGGTAGTCACTGACCATCTGTTGAGCACGTGAAATGTGGCTTGTGTGACTGAAGAACTGGATTTCAAATTTTGTTTAATTTTCATTAATTTAAATGTATAGAACCCTGTGCGGCTGTGTTAACATCACAGTGCTCACCAATGCCACCATAATTTACATTAGGAATGGCAACCAGAGAGTCTTACATTTGTAAACAGTACTTGGGAGGAGTGATTTTAAATGCAGTGAGTCTCCATCTAACTGGGTCATCACCATCATGGGGGAATTTCTGCATTAAGGATAGACGTTACTGCTACTGTCCACATTTCACATTGGTTGGCCCAAGAGGAGGCAACTGATATCTGGGGAAAGATGCCTTTAATTCCAACACATAAGCATACCTCATCCATCAGGTTAAAAAATGGGATTTGTCTTGGACGTATTAAACAGGTACATGGTGTTCCACACCCTTAGACACTAGAAACCAAAACACAGGCTGTTAAGTTATCCCCAGCTAGAAAACAATAAACACAACATAGTTTCATACCAAATTAAATGCATGAAGACTATTTTTGTGATTTTTGAAGAAGATCAGAGAAAATTAAATGTGAATTTTGCATAAAAAAGGCCAACATTTGCAATCTCACAAAAACGTTTCAAAATGAATGCATGTCTCCCAGTGGTGCCCAATCTCCCAAGGTATCATTTTTTTCCCTACTGAAAATCCTATAATAGCTCTGGATGAATAAATGATGGGGGAGGCAGTGTGAGACCTACCACCTTTCTTTTCCTCCCAGCTGGGAGAACTCTGGCACAGAAATGGAAGCAAAATAGCTCATCCACCTTCTCTAGTAAATCCCAGAGAAGTTGAATAGAAAACACACCTGTGGCCTATAAGCCCCATAATTAGAGTGGGGTGCAAGGGGGTCTCTGTTGGGAGTGTGCTGGAAGGATCAACCAATTAGCTTCCCTCTTCTTGGTGGCACTCTGAGCTCCTTAACCTAGAGTGCCCTCTTGAGAATGAGCCCTGGAGGGCCTGAGGAGCAGAAGAGAGGTGGCGAACTGCAGGTGGCTCAAGGCAAATCTCACTCCCGTGCTGGGAACGACTTACCAAGGCCATGTCAGAGCACATGGCTGACCAAGAGGAAGGCATCCCTAGGGAGCCCGGGTTCCTGGCTGTTACTGCAGTTGCAGGCACAGAATCTAAGCAGAAAAGCTCAGAAATAAATGCAACCAGAACAATCCCAGACAAACTACAAGTTCTGCCTTGCACCAAACTTTAATCTTTTCCCTCAGGCATCTACTCAAGGAGCATTATTTAATTTATTTTTTTTTTTTTTACTTTTAATATTCTGCCCTCAATGTGCCACAAAGCAACTTCATGCAAAGAACGAATGGACTTACCAGGAGGACTCATTTGTCTTCAGCACCTGGGCTGTTTTAAATTAGAGAGCACCCAGCATGGGGAGCCAGTGCTATTTTAATCATTCCAATGCGTCCAGTGCGGGAGATGAACTCAAAGGTGAATATTAAAAGTAGTTGTGGAATTCAGTCATTTCACGAACGAGTACGTAATAGCCAAAGGCAAAACCGGAAGGCAACTTCACTTCCAATCAGTGTTCCCATTTTATTGAAACCAGATTGGAATTCCTGGAAGGAAGCCTACAGATCACATCTTTAATACTCATTTTCATATACTCCAGTAAAACTGTCAGGGTGAATCAGTTGTTGAAGAAGGCTTCCTGTATAATTTACAGACGTGCCTCCCCGTAGCCCATTATTTAGACCTGAAACAGAAATATGTTTTTGATCAAGCTCAGAGACTTCCTTTCACCTGCCCAGGTTTTCCTTGGCTTTAATCTGTCGATTAATACTGGCCTCTGCACACTGCACTGACCTGCCACGCCGGGACATTAATCCCCACACACGCAGCCGAGGGGCCAGACGGCTCGCCACTGCCCGGGCTCCTCAGGGGACGCGGTGCATAGCGTCTGTACCTGAGAAAACCCAAACCTCCTCGGCTGGCTTTTCTTTCTCAGGGGAATGGGGTGGCAGGCTGAGGCGTGGTGGGTCTCTCAGGGAGTTCTGGGTGCCTGGCCTCTGTACAGGCAGGGATAAGAAATGTGTGTGTTGAGGTGGGGTCAGACGACACCGCAGGGGGTTGGAGCCCAGCTAGCTTCTCCTTCCTTCCTTAGAAACAGGTCTAAGCAAGTCACCGTTTATACCAACCACTCCTGTCTCGCCCCCTTGTTGGATTCCCAGGAAGTCCTGTCTGCGGCGCGGGCCAGGGTGGCTGGACAGCCTGCCAACACCGCCCTGTGGAAAGGCTTAGGGGAGTCTGGAGCAGTAGTTTCGAGCTCCCTATGCTGCCTTCTTTTCCACCTTACATTCTATCATCTTAAGAAACCAGGCTGTCAGGAGTGGTGGCCAGGAAGGCAGATTTCCAGGACACCCCCGGGGCTTGCGGGCTGGTGCTGCAGGCGACAGGGCACCAACCGAGGTGCTGCCACAGTTCCAGCCACCATCCTGCTGCCCTTTATCTTGGGAGGTCTGATCTGTGTACGAGGCAGTTTGCTAAGCTCAAGGATTTTGGCTTTCAAAGAGCAGAGGATCCTTTGCTGTTCCCAAACGATGGCTTTTGGGCCATTTTTTTAAAGGAGAGAAGACCCCAAATTCAATGAAAATGCATCTAAAAAAATGAAGCCTGGGAGATCATCCCAGGGACCCAGGGGCTCTCTCCTTCTGAGACATCCCTAGCAGAATGGTGACCATAGGCTCTAAGGCCAGGCTGCCAGGGTTTAAGGCCTAGCTCTATGATAGCACAGCCACTCATCCCCAAGCCTGCGCCTTCTCTTCATGCACCTCCGTTTATTGATCTGTAGAGTGGGAGTGACAGTGGGAGTGACACCACGCATGACTGTGGCGGGATCCCATGGGACGGTGTGGCCAAGCACTCACACTCAGTAGAGAAAGGGCTGTCATCCCACTTTCAATGGCATCTTACTTGAAGAACTGTTTCTGGGCCTCCCACAAGGCCATGGCTGGCACGTGGGTCAGAGCCCTGGCTGGAAGCAGAAGGGGGACGGGCCAACCAGGCCAGGCCGGGACCCTGCGGCTCATCACCAGGGTGAGCTCCTGCCTGGGTGGTAGCCAGTGAGAAACTGCTGTGGCCATTGTCTCTGGGAGAAAAGAAAGGTGATCAAAGCAAGGAGACCACCATATTTTCCCTGCAAATCTGGCTGGAGACTCTCCGCATGAGGACACAGACCTGGGGCTGGGTCTTGACCCTGCCTGTAAGGTTCAGGTTTGTCATCTACAAGAAGGAATTTTCCATGACTCCTCCCTCACCTAGATTACATAATTACCACAGGAACGTGGACAAAGATGCAGAGAAGAGCACCATGGGGCTCCAGGTGCAAGGCAGAGGAAGGGAGGCCCAGTGTGAGCCAGGAGGGCAGCTGCTCCACTGCATCACCTTCGCCAAGGCTGGCTTGTCTACTACCATGTTGACTTGTCACTCACTAAACACACACACACTACAATAAAATAGTAAGATGTTACAACAAGAAAACAGCTAATGTCAGAGTGAACACTAAAAAAAAATCTGTGTGTAAACAAAAATTCAGTGTCGGCCTTTATCTTATACGCAAAAAGCAGGGTGGAGTTTGAATTATCACATACTTACCGATATGACCAAGAAGGTAAGTGGCCTTTTCCTATACGGGCGACCTGGGAAAGCTCATAACACCCATGCCCCCAGGTGGGCCCTGCTGAGTGGTCTGAAGGAATGACACCCACAACCGATATGCTTAGGTTTGGGCTGGAAATGCAAAGACTTGGCAGGTTCCATTCATTCCAGTGATACATCCACCTTGACTGTCCGCTGAAAGCCAACCACCCACTTCGTGAGAGGCACAGGCTCCCCCAGTTGTTTCGGGAGAAGGCAGGGTATAAATTAAAATGTGCTAAGGAGATGCAAAGGCAAAGCGTGGGTTGCACATTCAGCTCCTCCCGGGACATGGCGAGGAATTGAGCTCTTCCTTGCCAAGTCAAGACTTCCAAGAACAGGCCACATGGATTTCACATCTAGTGGTTTGTGGTGTAATCAAAGTTGGCTGGCTACTTACCTTCCTTGTCTCCACAGTGAGCTGGGGTCTACAGGCGAGCCTGCATTTCATGGAAAAATCCATGGATATTGCTCTATTTACCCAAGGCCAAGAGTCCCTGTGCATCATTGTTGCCTCCAACCCAAGTACCCAATACTCAATACAGTACATTCCAGCGGAGTGACCCCTGACTACAGCCTGCCAGGTGCATACAGTGAGGTAAACCAGCAAAAAGAACAATGGAAGGGACGTTCACTTTCTTTAAATACTTGAAAAACTCCTGAAAGGTCAAAGAAAGGCTTGGGTCATTGGTGGCAAAGTATCGTCTAGCTCTTCATATCTCTCTATCTATCATGTGCATGCATACACACTCATGCACACTTGCATACGCACACATGCACACACGCCCCACAGGGGCACACCCACTCGCAGCGCTGGGCAGTCAGTGAGAGTGCTCCGGCTGTCTCCATCCAAACATGCGCGGCTGGGTTTCAAACGCTTGCAGGGAGTTTTACTCTTAGAGTGAACCAGCAAATGGGAAATGGATTCTGGAGCTCACTGGGCCAATGACAATAGAAATAGATGAGAGGAATAACATGGGGAACTGTCCATAAGGCACTCAGAAGAACCCTAGAGCCACTGGATGATTAGGAAGGTTGCAGGAACCTGCTGTGTACAAGGCCACTCGCCTCAGAGACCCCTTCCTGCCATGCCATCCACCATCATCCCCAGACTTCACGTTTTTCTGTAAGCATTGGGCATTCTCTTGAAATTCATTCAAACCTGAGCCCCAGGGGCAAACTGTGACCTCTGGAAAGCCCTGTGCCCAGTAACCTCCTCCCCTTTACCCTGGAAACTGATACCTACAAGGCCACAGAGAGAACAGTCTCATATTACTCAGCTAAAACAATCCCAAAATTCAAATTTCCACTAAGTATATAATATCTCTGCTTAAATTCACACAACAGTAGAAATGACCGAGACCACATTCTTTCCTAAGAACACACCTGGTGGACCAAGGCAGATCACCTTTACAGGAATCAAGGAACAAAGCTGCTGTGTATTGAGCATTCACAATACCCTTTGTTCCATGAACTTGTTAAATCTTCACAATGCTCTTATGAGGGAAATATCTGCAATGCCATTTACAGGTGAAGAAACCAAAGCCTAGAAGGGTGAAGTCCCTCCCCAGGGGGGACACAGCCAGGAGAATACAATTGAAGCTGCCAGTTGGCCAAGGTCTACCAACTCCCTAACCTTGGCCCGTTGCTCTGCTTAATCCCAAATATGCATCTGTGGTCCCCAAGGTCCTGAGTGCAGCCACCATCCTGATGCCATGGAGGAGTCAGGGAAGCCCAAACTGTAAGATATGGTGGGATCTCCAGGTGGGTGCAATGTGTTTCAGGAGTAAGGTAGGGATCGAACAGAATTGCCCAACAGGGAAGACCACAGCCCTGGACGGGTGGGTTTCTGCCACCGTGGGGCAGCCGCTCTTCCTCTGCCTGCTGAAGACAGCTGAGACAGGGTTTGTGGCTTTCCTAGGGCTGACAGGAGGCAGGTGGAGCGGCTACCAGGCAGTCAGGGCCCACAGCAGTTATCGCAAAGGGAGGACCGCTCCACTTGAACAACCTGAACAGGTGCTTTCTGGGTCCCAAAAGTCTTGTCGCCCAGAAAGGATGAGACTTCCCTCGGCTGGCTTTCTGGAGAAACCAAGGGACAGTTTCCAGAACCCTCAGAGACGGCCTCAGTCCCAGATCCCAGGGGAGGGCCACGGTGGGCTGTGGCAGCTGGTGGAAATGCAGGTAGGCAATGGTGCAGCTCTGGGTGTCTCCAGGTTTCAGGCTCCCACGCAGATTCAACTAGAAAAAATAGGTGTGTATATGCATTTGCACGAGAGTGTATGTGTGAGACTGTGTGGGAATGTATGTGTGTGTGTGTGGGGGGGTGTGTTTGCATGTGTTTGTGTGTATCTGTTTGGGAGTAAGAGTATGTGTTTCTGTGTGTGCGTGTGGGTTTGTGTGTGTGAGCATGTGTTTGTGGGTATGTGTGTGTGCGTGTGGATTTGTGTTTATGAATGTGTGGGTATGTGTTGTGTGTATGTGTGTATGGATATGTGTTTGTGTGTGTTTGGGTATGTTTTTGTGTGTGACTGTGTGTGTGTGACTGTGTGTATGTATGTGTTTGTATGTATTTGTGTGTATAAGTATGTGTGTTTGTGTGTCAGTGTGTATTTGTGTGTATGTTTGTGTGTATGTATGTGTGTTTGTATGTGAGTGTATCTGTGTGTGCCTGTGTGTGTTTATGCATGTTTGTGTATGTCTGTGTCAGTGTGTGTGTGTGTGTCCATGTGTATGTGTGTGTCTGTGTGCCAGTGTGTATGTGTGGGTATGAATCTGTGTGTGTCAATGTGTGTTTGTATGTCTTGTGTATGTCAGTGTGTGTTTGTGTGTGTATGTATGTGTTTGTGTATGTAAGTGTGTCTGCGTGTGCCTGTGTGTGAATTTATGTGTGAATGTGTGTGTCTGTGTGTATGTGTTTGCATGTGTGTCCGTGTGTGTGTCTGTGTATGCCAGTGTATAAGCGCATGAGTGCGTGTGTGTGTGTTGGGGGGGTGGCTTTGAATTTCCCTCACAGACCAATGGAAACAGGCTGAGGCGGCCCAGTGGGCTCACCAGCCGTGGCACTGAAGGTGTGTGGAGCCGCTGGCGTGGCAGGGCTGAGCTGAGGCACGTCCCTTCTGGGTCTCAGGATGCTGGCTTTGTCTAGAAAAGTTCAGCCTCCTCTAAGATACAGGGACATCGTTTGTGTCCGGAATGATCCCTGGCTGCCCACAGCCGTAAAAGGGCCCATTCCTTGGAAATCCTGAGAAAACACATCCGCATTGTGTAATGAGGATGAATGCCACCCGTGGACAATTAATATTTCACCACTCCGCCTTCATTGCCAAAAAAAGTTTATTTTCAAGGTGAGGATTTTTTTCATACTTATTTTTAAACCCTTGGCATAATGATTGAACGGCTGATACATGATGGATACATTTTTAAAAGGCTTCTTTGAAAAGCCATTCAAAGCTGAGCTTGAACAGGGGAACCAGGGGCTGGAGGGGGCGTGCAGGGCTGGC